>NW_021823610.1:0-7500 GCF_006345805.1 Octopus sinensis | reverse complement strand
CAGGATGAGACTCAGTACATGTCTGTGTAACGAGCACACATGCAAGTGTATTGACGACAGATGGATCCCCTGCGTCTCTTCCTCAAGAAGTGGGAAAACAGTGGCTCCAATTTGATCACATGAAAATTAGAGTAAGGCGCAAGAATTAGGCGTTAGATTATAACGGTGACATAGGTGTTTGCTATCTCTGCTCGACCTCTCAGGGACAGCTTGCTCTCAGCCTGTTTCTGTATGAAGCTGACACTCAACTTGTAACCTCGCCCTAGTTCCTCTCCAACTGAAGATCTTGACCGAACCAAAACTCAAGCAGTCTGACCAGTTTGTCGGTCCAGGGCGCCACTCAATAATTCCCACACTTTCTATAATCGTCTGCCTCATAAATATATTCAATAGATGGAGCATTCTCACTCTTTCTTTCTTCAGCTGAGTTTTTCATAACAGTGCAGACTTTCGAATGTTTCTTTCCCAAAAACAACAATAATTTCGTTTACTTTGTTACCAGAGAACTTACATAAATACAATAGACTTATTATAAAGGGGATACAAAAGGGATGCGCCATAAAGTTATATAAAAACATTTTACGACAGGTTAACCTTAATTTCCATATTACACAATATGTTGTGACATAATATACACGGAATACATAATTCAGTGCTGCATAATATGCAATATATATCACATTGTTACATAATAAAAATGCGTGGTATAATATATTGCTTTCAAATTTTGGCACAAGGCCAACAATTTCGGAGGAGGGGGCAAGTCGATTACATCGACCTCATTGCTCAACTGGTACTTATTTTATCGACCCCGAAAGGATGAAAGGCAAAGTCGACGTCGGCGGAATTTGAACTCAGAACGTAAAATGAAACGAAATGCCGCTAAGCATTTTTCCCGGTGTGCTAACGATTCTGCCAGCTCACCGCCTCTCCACGTTACATAATATACTGGTTTCAAATTATGACACAAGGCCAGAAATGTTGAGGGAGGTGTAAATCTATTACATCGACCCCAGTGTTCAACTGGTACTTATTTTATCGACCCCGGAAGGATGAAAGGTGAAGTCGGCCCCGGCGGAATTTGAACTCAATGCCGCTAAGCATTTTGTCCGGCGTGCTAATGATTCTACCAGCTCACTGCCTTTTCACGTTATATAATATACAAGCTATTTTGACCCGTGCTTCGCTCAGGTTTTGGTGGTGGTGTTGTTTTGTGCGTGTTGTCTCCTTTTCCCTTTATTCTTTTGATAGATAGATAGATAGATAGATAGATAGATAGATAGATAGATAGATAGATAGATAGATAGATAGATAGATAGATAGATATGCGAGCGCAAGCACGTGTGTGTGTGTTTGCATACATACAATCATAATAAATAATAAATGCGCCCTTTTAAAGCCTAGCCAGGCTCATGGGCCCGGTTTCCCGGTCTCTATGGCGTATGTGTTCCCCAGCTGGACGGGACGCCAGTCCATCGCAGCGTTACTCATTTTTGCCAGTTGAGTGGACTGGAGCGACGTGACATGAAGTGTTTTGCTCAAGAGCACAACGCGCCGCCCGGTCCAGGAATCGAAACCACAATCTTACGATCATGATGCTGACACCCTAACCACTAAGCCAAACGCCTCCACATATACAATCATGCATACATGAAAATACTACAGTAAGCCCGGCTCCCGTTTCCTGGACTTATTGTGATATCATCATATGACCAGAAATGTTGCATACACATCATTGTTTCATATATCACCTGCCAATTATGATTATTACGTAAGTCATGGCTTCCTGAGACAATTGTCACGTTAATTCATTATATAATATATATTTCATTCCGTATTGTAATCTATGTAAATATACACATTCCAAGCCTACCTGTGTTTACCTGCATCACTATCTCCCCTCTCTCTCTTTCTCTGTCTGTATCTATATATATATATATATATATATATCTATATATATATATATATATATATATATATATATATATATATATATATATATATATTTGTGTTCGTTTCAGCACACGATCTCAGATCAAATCACTTGCTATGCAAGTACATCTCCGTATATATATATATATATTATATATATATATATATATATTATATATATATATATATAATCACTTGCTATGCAAGTACATCTCCATATATATATATATATATTATATATATATATATTATATATATATATACGGAGATGTACTTGCATATTAACAAGTGATTTTATATATATAGATATATATATATATATACGGAGATGTACTTGCATAGCAAGTGATTTGATCTGAGATCGTGTGCTGAACGAAAACAATTGCAGCGTGGAAGGTGTTTGTAAGCCATTTAAGAAAACACGCAAAAGCCGTTCGATTCACTTCAACATTTAAGTTTAATTTGTCAAGCACGGATTTTTGTCAGTGAACAGGTCGCGGTCTTAAAGCGACGAAAATATTTTGACAAGTTAAACTTAAATGTTTAAGTGAATCGAATGGCTTTTGTGTGTTTCTTAAATGGCTTACAAACACCTTCCACACGCTGCAATTGGTTATATACACATATATATATAGGAAGGCTTTACGAAAATAAACAAAAGACGAAGGCAGGTGGAGTACAAACAAACAATTGTATTAGTATGGCGCTCAGGAATAGAAATAAAACAAGTCTTTTACGTTGCCTGGCTTTTCACTATATAGGAACAAGTCATGGAACACTATAGAAAGGACAAAAAAGAAAATAGGGAAGGCCAACTCTTGGTATGATAGCCATAAATACCAGAGTGTCATGTTCGTTGACACCACCCCTAGAAAGACCCTAGACAAAGTCTTTTACGTTTATACGTACATACATACATATGCGTATATATCTTTTCTACTCCAGGAACAAAGCCCGAAATTTGGGGAGATGGGGCCAGTCGCTTAGATAGACGCCAGTACGTAACTGGTATTTAATTTATTGACCCTGAAAGGATAAAAAGCAAAGTCGACCTCGGAGGAATTTGAACTCAAAATAAAGACAGACGAAATACCGCTGAGCATTTCGCCCGGTGTGCTAACGTTTCTGCCAGACATACATATATACGTATCTATCTATCTATCTATCTATATATATATATATATATATATATATATATATATAATATATATATATAAATATACACACACACTCACACACACACACACACCAAATACACACACACCACACACACATATATATATATACCTTCAAACATATACCCAGGGATATGTGTGTGTCTACATATATATACGTATTTGTATATGTGTATACACACATATACATACATATATATGTGTGTGTGTGTGTGTGTGTATGTATGTTTTACATGCACATACATACGCGCGTCCGCGTATATATTTATACCTTTATTTGTATTGTGCTATAAAAAATGTATCAAAACCAGTCAATACAACTTCATTCCCAGGTATCTACATATCTATGCATGTATGTATATATGTTCTTAGGTATGTATGTGGAAGGTGAGGTAGGCTATATTTTCGAAAATACATTTGAAAGTCTATAAATACGTTTACAAGTCATTGTTTCTTTGTTCTCAGCCATGCTTTTTTTTTTTTCTTCGAGAAAACTGTGTTACACTTTACCTGTAACCTCATTTACACTACAAAAAGACGTAAACAATTCAACGCAATTGTATGGGAGAACTTACATAAGTGGATTTTTGTGAGATAAATAACAATTTCTTTATTGCATTTTACCGGCCCAAGGTTTCGTTCCGTCGATCCACTGTACACGTCCGTAGCTTACAGATCACTACCATAACTCCAGGCGGTGTCGATTGGCACTAGTCATCTGTCTTGCATCAGGGACTCTTTCTTGCAATTAATTCATTCTTTTTATTTAAACCAAGGATCAGACGGTTATGTCTTCAAACTGCATCTGGTAGGGAGACCCTGGTTCGGGAATTCTAGGGTTTTGAGGAGTGTGAGGCCTCGTCTTAGTCACTGTTACTCCTCGGTCTACTATGAACTGGTGTAGTATACATTTCTTTACTACCCACAAGGGGCTACACACAGAGGGGACAAACAAGGACAAACAAACGGATTAAGTCGATTACATCGACCCCAGTGCGTAACTGGTACTTATTTAATCGATCCCGAAAGGATGAAAGGCAAAGTCGACCTCGGCGGAATTTGAACCCAGAACGTAACGGCAGACGAAATACCTATTTCTTTACTACCCACAAGAGGCTAAACACAGAGAGGACAAACAAGGACAGACAAACGGATTAAGTCGATTATATTGTCCCCAGTGCGTAACTAGTACTTATTTAATCGACCCCGAAAGGATGAAAGGCAAAGTCGACCTCGGCGGAATTTGAACTCAGAACGTAACGGCAGACGAAATACCGCAAAGCATTTCGCCCGGCGTGCTAATGTTTCTGCCAGCTCGCCGCCCTCAAAGCTTCAAAGGTTCTATAAAGTACCATGAGTGTTGTCCTTCTCACCTGACTTAGCGATAAAGAAATTAAATCTTATGTGCTCCTAAGGTTAAGTTTTGTCCCACTACCTCACCCCACACCTCACACGCACCACACACGACCGAGCTGCTGTCATCTCCAACAATGACCACCTATAACAGCAGCCAAATTTTCCTCAAATCATACCCTACAGCAGTGATTCTCAACCATTTTTTGGCTATGGATCCCTTTCATTCCTATTTTATTCTACTGGGGCACAATGTTTAAAAAAAAAAAATCTATTCATTTTTACGATTAGATATAATTAGGAATTATAACAAAACAAAATTGTTAAGCTGTAGAAATAATTGTTTATTGTCACAGCAGAAGGTACGCGGTACGTACGTCATCAGTGAGTTATGCGCGTAGACTGGTTGATACGTGTCTGTGTCGTCTGCCAATCAAATTGCTAACTTCCTTGTTGAATTCGTTCTATATTACTACCACGATCGTATTCAGTGCATTGTAGAAGTATGACCAATTTACAATATTCCCTCGCCATATCACCTATGACGCATTGGTGCATAATAAACAAATTTTATTCAACAAAAACAATAACAACATGTAACAAAAACATCTTTAAATGATTATTCCGGAGCATATTCACCATCTACTTCAATTACTGCTTCCCATTTGCTTCGCAGACGGTCAGACCGTCATTTAAAGATGCTTTTGTTAAATATTGTTATTGTTTTTGTTGAATAAAATTTGTTGATAAAAAGCCACAATAATTATGCACCAACCCAGTATATGTAAATTTATATCGCCGACCCCTCGTTTTGCTGAACCGTTAAGTTTCGGGGGCGGAAACACCAGCATCAGTTGTGAAGCGATGGTGGGGGAACAGACACAGAAGCAAAGACACACACTCATAAATATATACATATATATTTATATATATATTGTGTGTGTATATATATGTGTGTGTGTATATATGTGTGTGTGTGTATGTGTATATATATGTGTATATAAGGCGGCGAGCTGGCAGAAACGTTAGCACGCTGAGCGAAATGCGTAGCTGTATTTCGTCTGCCGTTACGTTCTGAGTTCAAATTCCGCCGAGGTCGACTTTGCCTTTCATCCTTTCGGGGTCGATAAATTAAGTACCAGTTACGCACTGGGGTCGACGTAATCCGATGTCTGTCCTTGTTTGTCCCCTCTGTGTTTAGCCTCTTGTGGGTAGTAAAGAAATATATATGTGTGTGTGTATAAATATGCGACGGGCTTCTTTCAGTTTTCGTGTACCGAATCCACTCACAAGGCTTTGGTGAATCCGAAGCTATAGAAGACACTTGTCCAAGGTATCACGCAGTGGGAATGAACCCGGAACCATGTGTTTGCCAAATAAGCTTCTTAACACAGAGTCACGCCTGCGCCTATACGACGGGCTTCTTTCAGTTTCCGTCTACCAAATCCACTCACAAGGCTTTGGTTGGTCCGAGGCTATTGTAGAGGACACTTGCTCAATGTGCCACGCAGTGGGAATGAATCCGGAACCATGTGGTTAGAAAGTAAACTTCTTGCCATTGAGCCACACTTGCACCTATTGGTACTTGAAACTTAAAAGCTGACACTCTGTCAGTTACGACGACGTGAGCTTCAGTTGATCTCTTCAACGGAACAGCACTCCACAGACACACGTACCGGATCTTTGTGGTTATCATTACTGCATGTCGAAATGTTTAAAAAAACATGTTTATGCATCATATAGGATGTAATTTTTGACGCTGAAACCGGAATTTGTTATTCATTTATTCCAGAAAAATTTTGCGAAAATGTTACAGGCGTTCAAATTTTGATAATTTTCAGAATGTTCAGCCAGTCAGGAAACAGCCTGTTCTCTGCATCTTCCATCATTTGTCACAGTTGCTAGAAAGCGGGCTGGGGGGGAGGGAGCACCGACATGTCAAAACTAAACTAGTTACAGTAAACAGTGAAAAACATTAAAAGATTCGCGAGCAAATTAGATATTCAAAAGCTACGAGCAAACCAACAGGAGTTGCTAGAAATATCAGTCAAAACATTAAAATATATACTAGCAAAGTTAACAGTGAAAACAATGAAAAGCATTAAAACATTCACGAGCAAATTAAATATTTAAAAGCTACGAGCAAACCAACAGGAGTTGCTAGAAATATCAGTCAAAACATTAAAATATATACTAGCAAAGTTAACAGTGAAAACAATGAAAAGCATTAAAACATTCGCGAGCAAATTAAATATTTAAAAACTATGAACAAACCAACAGGAGTTGCTAGAAATGACAGTTAAAACATTGCTTAGAACAGACATTTATTAGTTTTTAAAAATTCCAAGAACGAAAGTTTACAATACACACTTGGACTTAGTAAAATAAATTATCTTTCTCATATCTCCTTCTGCACGTAAATTCACAAAGATAAGAGTCAACCACGGAACGGTATGTTCCACACCGGCGTTTGCTTCCACGCTTTAAAGATGCCCAGGTACTTTCAATTTGTTGAGTGTGAGTCCCATCTTTTGAGTTTATAAATTCAATACTATGGTTCCCAGTTTTATGTTTGAAATCATAACCCACGATTTCTGGGATATGATTATAAGCTCGCCACAGCTCACTGAAGATAGTGGTTCCTGGAAGAACTGAGTGTCGTATGCAGACCTTGTTTACACTCCTTGTGCGCATACGCAGCATCTTTGGTTGCTATGGAAGCAGAGTTCTTCGCAATCAGTTATGGAACACGTGGTGCTTCTTTGCTTAATATGCTAGCAGAACTTTACGGTGAAGTTCTCGCTTTGATTGGCTAAAATAACCCAATTTTTTCAAATTTTAATGGCTAATAACTTTTTAATTTTGAATTAATTTCATGTTCATAATTAGTATACAAAACTTAATCCATGTACCAAATTTGAAAACAATTGGAACAAAATTGTAGACAGTGACGATAACCACAAAGATCCCACGTACCCTTAATGTAGTTCTCAGGGAGATTCAGCATGACACAGAATGTGACAAAGCTGGCCCTTTGAAA
>NW_021823609.1:15000-17500 GCF_006345805.1 Octopus sinensis | reverse complement strand
CAACTAATAAATAAATGCTTCAACCAGCCAGTAAACCCTGGGCAAATGTATTTCGCAACATTATATATATATATATATATATATATATATATATATATATATATTACAGGCTTCTACACAGTTTCCGTCTACCAAATTCCCTCACAAGGCTTTGGTCGGTCCGGAGCTCTAAAAAAAAGACAGTTGCCTAAGATGCCGCAAATTGAGGCTGAAAGCGAAATCTCGTGGTTGCAAGGTAATGTTCTTGACCACACACCCATGTCTACATCTAAATATTTAAGGGCTGGTTGGTCGTTGTTGGAAAGCTTTTGATAACATGTCTACTTGAGCTATTATTGGAGCCATTACATGAACGCTCGACGTGTTGGACATAGTAGCCAAATATCCTTCAAATGAGACCATTTTTTAAAGAGAAAAACGACACAGAAGATAATGTAATCCAAGATGACCCATGACCAACGATGCTCAGCCATTTGAATATCTGAGCCAGAATTATTTTAAAGGGCCGCACGAAGAAAAGCAAAACACAATCCAATTAAAGAAAACTTCAATGTATTTAGACGAAGATGCTTGAAGGATGCTTGAAGGCCGCATGGGATCCTGTGAGCCGAGGTTTAGTATCAATACTCTAGACCAGGGATTCTCAACCATTTTTTAACCTATGGACCCCTTTGATTACCATTTTATTCTGGTGGACTCCCATAGCTATTCGATATTTAAAAACTAGTTTTATAGAAACTCCTTTCGAAGTTCCTATTTTGTTTTGAACACATTCTCTGCTGTAGGCTGAACTATATAAAACGTGGTTCTCAATCATTAATCATCTATGGACCCCTTTGATTGCTGTTTTAATCTGGTGGACCCCACAGCCATTCGATGTTTAAAAATTAGTTTTATAGATACTCCCTTCAGTATTCCTATTTTGTTTTCCACGCATTAACTTGTGTAAGCAGAGTTACGTAAAATGTTAGAGAAAGAATTCTGGGGGTTTTTTTCCAATACGTACCAATACATATATCTAAAGCAAATTTTGTTCCAGGAGCCCTTAAAATACTATTGTAGATCTCTAATTTACTATTTTGGTGCGTAGACCCCAAATTTTTTATATGGACCCTCAGTACCATATTGACCCTGGTTGAGAATCCCTGCAACAGACAGTCGAGAGGGCCGCGATTGCATTATCTTAAATCATAAAACAAGAAGTCTTTTCGAATCAATGAAGGCATCCCTATGTGGCCATTCAACTTGCAAGAAATAACAGCTAAATCTCTTTCACAATACATTTTGCGTGTTAAACAGGAGCACATTTGAATTACATGATTTCCAGACGAAGGATGAGATGGTCGCGGGTGGAGTCTCTTTGATCGTGTGTCTATTCAATCAAAGCTGATCTGATGCTGAACAATATCAACAACCAATTTGGAACCGATTCGATTTCCAATGGACGAAATTATTTTCGAAATAATTATTGTGGAACATACAGATACATTTATATTCCGATACACACACATACACGCATACATACACACATATACATATACACACATACACACACATGCATACATACACACGCAGAGTCCGTACTCATACACATGCACACACATGCCCACACACACACACACACACATGCACACACGCCCAGACACATACAGACATTTAAACTCTGGTACACACACAGGCACATACATACAGACTCAGACGGTCATTCACATACACATTCACACACACATACATACACACACATACATACACACACACACATACATACATACATACATACATGCACATACATACATACATTCATGCACAGACGTCCATACGCATACACATTCACACACACAGACGTCCATACGTATACACATTCACACACATTTAAATTGAAACACCCACACGTCCATACGCATACATATATATACAGACGTCCATATGCATAAACATGAACACACATTTAAACTCTGAAACAGACATGCACATACACAAACACAGACACATACACGCTGTAATGGCACGTACACATACACTCATGCACACACATACACACACACTCGCGAGTCCAGGCGCTTACACGAACACGCGTTTAAGCTCTGATACGCACACACACATGCACACACATATGCGCACACATGGACACACACATATGCACACATACATGCACACAAATACATATACACGCAGACGTCCTTGCCCACACACACGCACATACATATATGCACAGAAAGACGCGCACACACACATACACGCAAGTACATACTCCAACACATGCGCAGCCCTAGAGATATACACAAGCGCACAATACAAATAAAATTCACATACGGACACGCTCCAACACGTACAAACACATACGGACACGCTCCAACACACACAACCACATACGGACATGCTCCAATACACACAAATAACATACGGACACGCTCCAACACGTACAAACACATACGGACACGCTCCAACACACACAACCACATACGGACATGCTCCAATACACACAAATAACATACGGACA
>NW_021823609.1:0-7500 GCF_006345805.1 Octopus sinensis | reverse complement strand
TCTTTGGTGGTACTGTTTGTGTTTATGTGTATGCATGCATCTTGTTTTTTGCACAATCTGGTGGTTAAAAAAGTTTGTTTCTCAATCACAATACTTCGGTTCGAGCACACAATTCGGTGACTTAGCCAGTTATTTTCTACCATTTTGTCGGGTTGACCCAAATATTAGTTTCACATTTTGGCACAAGGTCATGCCGTCAAGTTCGGCAAAGTGGGTAAGTAAGTTACACTCACCCCAGTGTTTAACTGGTACTTATTTTATTTTATCGACCTCGAAAGAATGAAAGGTAAAGTCGACCTCAGCAGGATTTGAACTTTAATGACGGACGAAATGCCGTTATGTATTTTGTCCAGAGTGCTAGCGTTTCTGACAAATGGCTGCGTTAATAATGATAATAATTAGCGGGACCCGTAAATATTTCACAGAATTAATAGTAAACCTATTGGGTTATCTCTGAAAGCTTTATCCAAAAAAAATTGAAAGCGTAAGCCTGTGTTGTGTCTCTATGGAAAGGTAGTCACTCATCTGCTACTCACTGAAAATCGAAGGAAATTGGAATACGTTGATTACTTAAACATTTTTGCCCAGTGTGTTAACGGTTTTGCTATCTCACCGCCTGGGTTGGCCCAAATGCAGGGTGCGGCAGAAATGCCTCCCACATTTTAAACTTTCACCTATGTGTTACCAATGAATTTAAGCAAGTGCCGATGATGTTTTTTTCATTTAGCTAATGAACAAAAACTGTAACCCTTTGTTTAAACAGCAGTAAAATTAATTTTTCATAAATGTTGTTTCTTTTTCCTTTTGTCGAACTTTAAAATGTGGGAGGTATTTCTGCCGCAGCCTGTATTACGTAAGAAATTGTAGCTAGACAGAAGATGTGTTGAAGCCCGTCAGGTAAACTATACGTGAGGAAGTCATAAAAAAAAACAACACAGACGCAAATATGCAGCCATGCTTACGTTCTATACTCCATATTATACGTATTATTTCTTATTCCAATAAATGTGTTGTAAATGCGCGCCGTACATGCATGAATGGTATGACATCATTAAGTGCCTCAATATTTGAATATATTGCGAAATACAGAATAATAAACAGCATTTTCTTTCATGTGGAACTCTTCTCCTTGAAGCCTACTAATTTAAACAAGGTTATCTTGAAACTAAATTATCTACTTCTCGTATAGTAATTTCTCAAATTGATACGCGGCCAGAAATTTATAGAAATGGAGAATAGCCAATTAAATAAGCCTAATCCATAACTGGAATATGTTTTTATGGAGATCAAAGGAAAGAATAGCCATTTCAGCATATGTGGGGCTTGATATCAGCTGTGATGGTATAAAACCGAATACTGAAATGATTTTGTTTGTCCGAATCTCGACTGTTTTCCTCACTGCTTTTCTAATGCTACTCTGGCACTTTCGCCAAAAATATTCACCCAGACACATTAGGCTCCGCAGAAAATCCTTTCCTGTTCCATTCGCATTCATTAAAAACACAGTCGCACACGTTTAAAGTTGCTTTAGGAAAAATGAGATGAGAAATAAGTTATATATGCTAATTGTAACCAGTAAATCTAAAACAATAATGATAATAATGATAATAATAATAATAATGATAATAATAATAATAATAATAATAATAATAATAATAATAATAATAATAATAATAATAATAATAACAATACACATCCTACGCAAAACATTTTCAATACAGTAACCATAAGAGCATCCAACCAAATCACAGCACATACCCAAGGCACACAGAGCTGCGCTCGGTAGTGAAGTGAAAGCACGTGATGAAAATAAGACTACTGAATAATAATGATAATAATAATAACAAATAATAATAATAATAATAATAATAATAATAATAATAATAATAATAATAATAATAATAATAATAATAACAATAATAATAATAATAATAATGATGATGATAATAACTGCCCTGATGCAATACCAGGCAGTGGCTCTCGTGGTTTCTCATCTTAACTGATTGGAAGTGTTATCATGTACATTGGTGTCTGGGATAAAAAGATGGGCTACAGCAAATATTCTGCTCAATACCACAGATTTGCTTGTCGGTTGTTTGACCTTAACCAGTTGAGCATGTCCCTTAGTGGCTGAAGATATGTGCATCTCTGATCACGAGCAGAAATAGTGGGGAGCATCATAGCCATGTGTTGAGAGGAATTCTTTAGGTTTGAATAATTCACCTTTGGAAACATGGACTGGTAGAATTGTTAGCAAGTCGGGCAAAATGCTGAGCGGCATTTTGTTCATCTTTACGCTCTGAATTCAAATTCTACCGAGGTAGACTTTGCCTTTCGTCCTTACGGGGTCGATAAAATAAGAACCAGTTGAGCACAAGATTACTGGCCTTGCCCGAAATGTTTGAAACAATGTTTTTACATTCGTATTACATCTCATAAAGGTTTCAATATAAGCAAGACATGCTGGCCTTGTGCCAAAATTTGAAACTAATATTTAAGGCAAAGGGCTGCCAGAATCGTTAGCCTGCCGGGCGAAATGCTTAGCGGTATTTTGCCTGCCGCAACGTTGTGAGTTCAAATTCCGCTGAGGTCGACTTTGCCTTTCATCCTTTCGAGTCGATAAATTAAGTACCAGTTACGCGCTGGGGTCGATGTAATCGACTTAATCCGTCTGTCTGTCCTTGTTTGTCCCCTCTGTGTGTAGCCCCTTGTGGGTAGTAAAGAAATAGGTATTTCGTCTGTCTTCGTGTTCTGAGTTCAAATTCCACCGAGATCAACTTTGCCTTTCATTCTTTCGAGACTGAGAAAATAAGTGCGAGTTAAACACTGGGGCCGATGTAAATGACTTAGGCCCTTCCCCGAGATTGCTGGCCTTGTGTCAAAATTGTAAACCAATATAAGGAGGGCAGTTGTTTGTAGATCAAATGCGATCCATCTTATCCTATTGCCAAATCGCTGCTACAGATTGCTAAGCACTTTTCATACTTCACAACCGTATGGTTCCGAATCCGACGAGAACACCGGGCTTCTTTCAGTTTTCATCTACTAAATCCACTCACAAGACATTGGTCGATGATCCGGGGATATAGTAGAAGATATTTGCCTAAGGTTCCAAGCAAAGCGATTTCAATTCCCTGTTAAACCATTTCCTTAATCGATTTCTTATATCTTTCTATTCTGAGATGGGTGATACTCCCTCCCTCCTCTCCCTGTCTATCCTCGCCCACCTCTCCTCCACCTCTCTATCCCTCCATTCTATCCTCCCCCTCTGTCCTTCCTCTCCCTTCTTTATCCTCCCGTCTAGTCTCCTCTCTCTAATTCTTTCTCTATCCTCCCCTTCAATCCTCCCATTTTTACCCTCACCTCTTTATCCTCCCATATTCAATTTTCTCCTTTTCTCTCATTTTCTCTCTAACCTCCCTCTTTCATCATTTCCTCGCTGTCTTCTCCCTCTCTTTTTCTCCCGTGTCTTCTCTCTCTTTCTCTTCTCTCTCACTCTTTCTTCCCCTCTCTCCCCCTCTCTCTCTCCTTATATCTTCGTCGTAAACGATATTTCTGTCACTCAGTTAATGAAAGACAAAAGTGAATACAATTTGAAGAAAAACACTGGAAATAATCCAAGCTTTATATGAACAACAGGCCAGAGCTATTCAATAATATAAAGTCTTCTAGATTGTAAAATCAAAGACAAAACGATCGAGAATCAATCATGAATGACCAAGAATTCCTGGTGTGGAAACTGATACAGCTGACCTGGTAGCGGCAGCCACGAACCACTTCAATACATTGGACCTGGAGAAACCTGTGCAGAAGTTATGTGCGTAATAAACACTAAATATTTATTTATCAGATATTCGCTTATAAAGGAAAGGAATACAGCTCTCGTACCCTATAAATTTTTATAGCTAAAGATTGCGAATTTATAAGGAATGGTGATTGGATTTTGTGGTATTCATCATGTCTTCTTAAAGGAGGCTAAGTGAAATATATTGCTTTCAAACGGAAATCGAAACCGTTGAGCAGGGACCACTTACCGGAAATTTACCTCCTGCGAGATCAATATTGATTTTACTATCAGAGAACAACAAAGGGAGTTTTAGAATTGGTGGGGAAAAAATGCCGGACTAATTATCTTTTTCAATATTTAGTTCCCTCTGCCTTCTGAGTTCAATACTTTCTAGTTTCGATGTTGGAATTCTTTGTTTATTATTATTATTGTTATTGATCTTATTATAATATCAATATCGATCTCATTCGGTTCCTTTATTTTGGATAGATATCGAACCTAGATTTGACAGTTTGATTGATAATAAGTCCAATTGTCATTTCACATTTGTATGACAATGCTTTTACTGCAACAACAACAACAACAACAAAAGAACAACAATAACAACAATAACAACAACAACAACAACAACAATAATAATAATAATAATAATAATAATAATAATAATAATAACAATAATAATAATAATAATAATAATAATAATAATAATAATAATAATAATAACGTCGAAGCTGTTGCTGCTGCTGCAGATGATGATGGTAATAGTGATGTGGTGGTGGTGGGGTGGGGGTGGGGTGGGGTGATGGAAGAGGAGGAATTTTTTTCATCTTCCTATTACATCTCTCCTCTGCAAGCTATTGAGGGATCTCTATACGTTCCCTACGTCTGCCAGAATTAGCCACCTGACACCCTCAAATCACACACACAATTATTTCTTTACTGCCCACAAGCTTAGGTGTTTTTGCTCAATAAACACTCACAATGCCTGGTCTGGGAATCGAAACCGCGTTCTTACGACCACGAGTCTGCTGCCCTAACCACTGGGCCATTGCGCCTCCACTATTGTTGCTGTTGCTGTTCCGGCAACGACCATCCCATCATTTTATATATTTAACGACGTCGTTGTCTAATGTGTTTTGTTTTGTTTTTTTCTATTTTCTTATTTCTGTTTCTAAAGATGGTAGTTTCTGTACGATTTGATGGCGACTTGTCTGCTATTAGACACGGGGCGGCGGTTGTGGAAAGCAACAGGAAGTTTAAAGAGAAATAAAAACATGTAAACAAAGTTTTTGTCTCCTTTTGCTTTTTCGTTTGTTTGTCTGTGTTTTGCTGCTTTTTTTTTTTTAGTTATGTTTTGTCGAAAACCGAGAAAAAAAAACCCACAGTCTAAGAATATATCCAAGCAAGTCGAGATTTGACTGATTTCAGAGTAAAGCACTTCCGTGAAAGAAGTGAAATTTTCTAAAAATAAAAACTTCAGCAATGGAAATATCTAAAAATGTTGGCAGGGAAACGTAAATACTGATTAAATGATGGCGTTGGCGGGGATTGGAGTGGCTGTTCGTTGGTGGTGCTGGTGGTGGCGGCGGCGGCGGTGGTGGTGGTGGTGGTGGCGGCGGCGGCGGGGTGGTGGTGGTGGTGGTGGTGGTGGCGGCGGCGGCGGCGGTGGTGGTGGTGGCGGTGGCAGCAGCAGAGGCGGCGGAGCGTGATAAGTTTAGTAAAAGAGAAATGGAGTTAACGAAACAACTTAAGATAAACAGAGGTTGGCTTAACTGCAGATTAATACTGGAAACTAGTGCTCCGTAATAAGGTGACTAAAATGTGTGTGTGTGTGTGTGTGATAAGAAGTGTGTTTCTCAATCACAAAGTTCCGAGTTCAGTCATTCAAACTGATTTGAGACTTTTTTTTTACGAGAGGCTGTTATAGCTGCCCTCGATAATTGTAATTTTTATAATTTGATAATTGTAATTTTAGTGAGTCATTATTACACGTCTAATAAGCTGACCCGCCACCTTTTCATTCCAGATTGAATGAGACAGCTGTAACAGCACTTTGAACACAATCTGCTGAGCAATGCTCGTCATAGCCTACGAGACATTACTTGTCACAATTCCATCGTGGTTGCCAACTACTTGACAGGGACGGGCATCAAAACTGCCCCTCACCATCCCCACAGTCCAGGCTTTACTTCCCTTTGGCTTGAGGTTATTATCCAAACTGAAGGAGAACTTCAGGGACAGTTGTTTTGAAGAGAGTAAGAAGAAAGATGTGGTGACAACGCTCCTGGGACATTCACTTTGAAAGACTACCAAGGGGCCTTCGCGAAGGTTACAGCAAGGACATTGAAGTCGGAGGATACGACATCGAAGGAGAATGGAGTTTTGTATATATGTTGGAAATTATTAAATGTCCCCACTGAAAATTTTTCAAAACTTCTGGAATGCACCTCGTATATGCTGTATTGAATTATTTTTATCGTATAGGAAAATGTCTTGAAGGAAGGCTGACCGCTATTCCTTATTTTTTTCTTTTTGTTCTTAAGGAACTCTTTTTTTCTAATACGCTTTCATTTATGGCATTATCCACTTCGTAATCCACAGTTTATAATAATTCACCTTATAGATCTCAAAGATTCTAAATTCTCATTCAATATATATTTTCTTTTATTCTTTTACTTTGCTGGAGCACTGCCTTTAGTCGAACAAATCGACCCCAGGACTCATTCTTTGTAAGCCTAATATTTATTTTATAGTTCTCTTTGCCGAACGGCTAAGTTACGGGGACGTAAACACACCAACGTCATTTGTCAAGCGATGGTGGAGACAAACACAGACACGCACACAAATATATATATATATATATATATATATATATTTCTCACGAACTATTAGACCTGACACCGTGTATTAGCCGGTGTTTTTCAAACGATGAATTGCTTTGCGTAAACCATGGTCCATTTTGTTCTCTTACTTTATTATCTTATAATCATCTCATAATAATAACTTCAATGACTCGTATTACTACCTCAGTCAATCTAAATGTATATATTTGTCGTTACCTGTCATAAATAGCCTTTTTTTTAAATTTGCAATGTGCATTTTCGTTGATTTTTCATATTTTAACCTTACATTTCCACGTGTATCTTATATTTTCTTTTTGTAATATATTTCTACTATATATATATATATATATATATATACGACCGGCTTCTTTTAGTTTCCGTCCAGAAAATCCACTCACAAGGCTCGAGGATATAGTAGAAGACACTTGCCTTAGGTACGACGCGATGAGATGGAACCCATTCTTACCACACAGCCACACCTTTTACAGACACACGCACATGCACACACACACCTCACTTTCTTTTTATAAGAAAAAGACTGAAACTTCGAAGCGAATGTCAATTTTTTATAATAATATTTTTCGTGGTCTCTATTTACTTATCCAGTACATTTTCTTACCTTTTTTTTCACACTTTATATTAAAATGTGTTTATCTCTTAATATATATAAACCTGCATATTTCCAATACAGGTGCGTATCGTATATGCTTATTTTTCGAGAAAAACAGCACAATTGTGTACGTGTGTATGCGTGTGTGTGCATGTGTGTGTATGTGTGAGTCCGTGTGTGTTTGAGTGTAAGCATGTAATATATATATATATATATATATATATATGCTTATATACTTATATATATATATTAATATATAA
>NW_021823608.1:17500-24066 GCF_006345805.1 Octopus sinensis | reverse complement strand
TTATGTATAATCATACAAAAAGACATACAAACATAATCTGACAAACAACTCACAATATGTATTATACGGAGATTATAAAATTTATTTCTGCAAACAAAAGGTTGACAGTGAATTCGAAGTTAATCCTGTGATCAACATCGCTAGCTGGATAAGTGAAACTTCGAAATTGGCTGTGACTTCGAAATCATATATAACTATGCATACATTTATACATATAAATATGTATACGTATGCATGTGTGATCATATATATATATATGTGTGTGTGTGTGTGTATATATGTGTGTGTGTGTGTGTGTGTGTGTGTGTGTGTGTGTATGTATGCAAGTATGTATGTATGTATTATGCATATATGTTTGTAAGTTGTAATAATGAGGTCAAACTAAACGGATATTTTGAAATATTTAATACGTACGTTTCAGGTCTGCATACTAGATAATAGGAAATGCTTTCATTACGTATGATCTTCTTCAGTTAAAATATTTCAAAACATTCTAACAACGATTTGGCGTATTTGGCACGAGTTGAAAATCTGGTATGCTGGAGCACCGCCTTAATTCGTACAAATCAACCCCAGGACACATTCTTTGTAAGACTAGTACTTAATCTATCGACCTCATTTGCCGGATGTAAGCACACCACCATTGGTTGTTGAGCGATGGTGGGGAAAAAAACAGACACACAAACATATACACACACATATATAAATATATATGACGAGCTTCTTTCAGTTTCACTCACAAGGCTTTTGTCGGCCCGAGGCTATAATAGAAAACACTTGCCCAAGGTGGCACGATATAAGACTGAACCGGACCATAGGCTGGTAAGCAAGTTACTTACCACACACCCACTCCTGAGCCTATACATATATATATATATATATATATATATATATATATATATATAGATATATAATATATATATTATATAGATAATATATATATATATATATATATATATATATATATTCACATAATATACTTAACAGCTTCCTATAATGCCATATAACGAAACATTGGGAACCTGAGAATAAAGGATGCCATTATCATTGGCAAGGCCAGCAATTTTGTGGAAAAGAGGAAGTCGGTTACATCGAGTCCAGTACTAATTTAGTACTTATTTTATCGACTCCGAAAGGTTGAAGAGCTAATTCGATCCTGGCAGCATTTTGAACTCAACGTAAAGCCAGACGAGATACCACTGAGCTTTTTGCCCAGCGTGCTAACGATTCAGCCAGTTCGCAGCCTTAAAGAAAATTCTTACTCATGATACTTGTAAATGTAAGGTGGTAAGCTGGCAGAATCGTTAGCACGATGGATGAAATGCTTAGTGGTATTTCGTCTGCCGCTATGTTCTGAGTTCAAATTCAGCCGAGGTCGACTTTGCCTTTCATCCTTTCGGAGTCGATAAATTAAGTACCAGTTACGCACTGGGGTCGATATAATCGACTTAATCCGTTTGTCTGTCCTTGTTTGTCCTCTCTGTGTTTAGCCCCTTGTGGGTAGTAAAGAAATAGGTATTTCGTCTGCCGCTATGTTGTGAGTTCAAATTCCGCCGAGGTTGACTTTGCCTTTCATCCTTTCGGGGTCGGTAAATTAAGTACGAGTTGCGTACTGGGGTCGATATAATCGACTTAATCCGTTTGTCTGTCCTTGTTTATCTTCTCTGTGTTTAGCCCCTTGTGGGTAGTAAAGAAATAGGTATTTCGTCTGCCGCTACGTTCTGAGTTCAAATTCCACCGAGGTTGGCTTTGCCTTTCGTCCTTTCGGAGACGATTAAGTACCAATTGAATAATGGGGTCGGTATAATCGACTTAACCCCTCCCCCAAAATTTCAGGCCTTGTGCCTATAGTAGAAAGGATTGTTAGTAATTTCTTTGATACTCAGAGTAGTTTTTCCGCATCGTATCATTAATATTAGTTTTCTGCATTCGGATGTTATTTTTTTCAGCCTCGTCGGATTGAGTGCTTTTATTTGTCTAACCACAAAAGAGTTCACTTTTGATGCTTTGGGAACGAGGTTTTACTCGAGGGATCCCACTTACGCTATGTCTAGCCAATCTAATACTCTTGGACGCAACTTTCATGGTGGCCACATTAGGCTTGGCTCAATTGGTTATTTTCTATCATTTCCATTAACTATTTCGTAATACTTATGTTGTGGAGGAAAGACTCTGTCCGGTCTCTTGAAGACTATTTTTGGCTATGTTTTTTCACTCCACCGGAAAATGGTGGGCCGTTCCATGCAACGCATCTTTTTCTACGCCGTTTCCCACCCACTGAGGGTGATTATTATCTGAGAACTGGTTCAGCTTATTCATTCTAATTTCAAAAGGATCGAATTTTGAATTCTGTATCGGTAATATTATCGTACCAGAATTGGAGTCACTTCCACTGCTCTTACCCACAGTGTTCCTGGGCTTGTGCGAAAGATTCTGGGATTGATTATCAACACCTGAGTGTTTCAAGTTATTGTTTTGGTATTGTGACAAAATTAGAAAGAGTTGTTACCATCCAACACATACACACACACACACACACGTGTGTGTGTGTAGCATATCTCAAGACATTTCACGTTCGTGATCTTTTCCTTCGAAAGCAAAGCTCTTGATCACTATGTCATTACAACTGTTTGGTATAAATGTATGTAGATGAGAGTAACACATCGTGTGGATAAGGATTTCCACAGCCATCAGAGCAGTCGATAGATTCATATCTCCACACCAGAATTTTTTGTGGAGTCTCGACAACCTAAATATTTAATCCTCACACAGCCCAATCCAGCAAGCGTCAAAAAGATAGCATTTGATACATATATTTCTATTTCTTTACTACCCACAAGGGGCTAAACACATAGGGGACAAACAAGGACAGACACACGGATTAAGTCGATTACATCGACCCCAGTGCGTAACTGGTACTTAATTTATCGACCCCGAAAGGATGAAGGGTAAAGTCGACCTTTGCGGAATTTGAACTCAGAACGTAGGGACGGTCGAAATACCATTAAGCATTTCGCCCGGTGTGCTAACGATTCTGCCAGCTCACCGCCTTTTATACATATATTTGATAGATATATTTCACGGCTCCATCAGATTCGATGGCCGTGTACGGCAGTAGAACCTAATACAACATAAATAGTAACATCAACAGCTCGAAAATATTATATCTCAGTTACTATCTCTAATAAAACACAAGAATGATAACAGCAAACAAACTCGCTTATCAAATACTTTTTCTTAAGTTTGGCACACTATGAAATAGGAATCACACTCACTCGCAAGAAGACAGGGGAGATAATACAAACACTGAAGATATACTCAATCAATTGAGATCAGTGATACTGAAAGTGGTAAATAGCAAACACCACCGAAAGCATTAGTGAAATGCTTTACCGTAAACATGCATCGATACATCACAACCAGCACCAAACACTTCATTAACGAGAAGACAAAAGAGAATTTCCATCCAGAGAATATTCTTTTCTTCTGAATTGACAGAAACGACAAAGATAAAAGCCATCCGTCAATTTGTCACGACGTTGGCACCCAGCTCAAAGACATCAGTGTCATCAAATTCCTAGGCCCTATGTTGATGACGTCAAGGCACGTGACCTAGCGGCTAGGGTGTTGCCGTCACGATCGCTAGGTGGTGGGTTTGATTCTCGGATCGAGTGACGCGTTGTGTTCTTGAGCAAGACACTTCATTTCATTTTGCTCCAGTCTGTTCAGCTGTAAACAGGTCACCCTGTAACCACCTGTCTTTTTAGTGAGAGGTGGGATTTTGTCCTACTCGCCTTGCCGGCAGGGTGGCATCATTCGAGGGCTAAAACGATGCAAATTGCATTGTGTCCAACGATGTATATCAACGTCCAATAGTCAGGTCGATCATGCGATCACGTGATATTGATGACAGCAAGAAAGACTTCTCAATATCCAAGAGAGTAACCTGGAGTGTCTGTAACAAACTCCAAAACATTTAACGAGTATTTCAAAATAAGACTCGCCTTCTTCTATGGAGACGAAACCTGGACAATGATGGGGCTGGTTTCCGATCTCTCTTGTGGTACATTCCCCAGACTTTTGGTGAAGATCAAGACAACTCAAGAACTGAACAGATGACCAAGAAGGGGATTCGTGTATGCATTCCACGCATTTCCATTTTTATTATCAAGACAAGGAAGGAGGCGGAGGGCTGGTAAAATCGTTAACATGCTGGACAAAATGCTTAGCGACATTTCGCCCATCTTTACGTTCTGAGTTCAAATTCCACCGAGGTCGACTTTGCTTTTCATCTTTTCGGGGGTCGAAGAAATAAGTACCAATCAAGTACTGGGATCGATACAAACAACTGTCCACTTCTCCAAAGCTTTCAGACCTCGTTCCTATAGCAGAAAGGATTATCAAAGCATGGTTGACTTTGCTAGATGCTTCTTATAGAAACAACAGGTCCTATCAGATTTTATACTTTGGAGAATTGTGCAACCTAATACAGAAGGAAGACCACTCAGCCATACTGATGTTTTTTGTGGCAAATACACAAAATATGTAATTTAAGATTTACCAAAGTTAATGAGAGAAATGGACAGATTCTTTTCGAAACAATGTGAGTCGAAATTACAGCCATTTTAGTTTTATACAGAATTGCCACGGGGTTCTCTTTTACTTTTCAGTCTCCAGAGATTGATAGAGTGGCTGTGTGGTGAGTAGCTTGTTTACCAAACACATGGTTCCGGGTTCAGTCCCACTGCGTGGCACCTTGGGCAAGTGTCTTCTACTATAGCCTCGGGCTGACCAAGCTTGTGTGTGAGTGGATTTGGTAGACGGAACAAGAAAGAAGCCCGTCGTATATAAGTATATATATATATATATATATATATGCGTGTGTGTGTTTGTGTGTTTGTCCCCCTAGCATTGCTTGACAACCGATGCTGTTGTGTTTATGTCCTCGTTACTTAGCGGTTCGGCAAAAGAGTCCGATAGAATAAGTACTGGGCTTACAAAAGAATAAGTCCCGGGGTCGAGTTGCTCGATTAAAAGGCGGTGCTCCTGCATGGCCGCAGTCAAATGACTGAAACTAGTAAAAGAAAGAGAGATATCAAGTACTGGAGAAGATTTAATCTACTATACCGCCATCGTCATTCCAACAGCTGCACTTTTGCACCAATCTCAGAAATCCTTAATATCATTATTGCTGTTGTTGTTAAGGCGGTAAACTGGCAGATTTGCTAGGGCGTCGACAAAATGCTTAACTGCATTTCGACCGTCGCTACGTCCTGAGAACGACTTTGCCTTTCATCGTTTCAGGGTCGATAAAACAAGTACCAGTTGTACACTGGGGTCGATTTAATCGACTCATCCTCTCCCCTTGTGCTTTCTGGCCTTGTGCCATAATTTGAAATCATTTTTATTGTTGGTGTTCTAGTTGATGTGATCTAAAAATGCCCCTCGTCATGTTAAGTCTTAAGCAAAAGACATTCCTTCTTTCCCTATCTTTAGACTCTGATTCGATTACGATTTATGTTATGACCCAGTCAGCCTCTGAGCAACACTGTGGGAATGGGATGGAAGCACTCCGTCGGTTACGACGACGAGGGTTCCGGTTGATCCGATCAACGGAACAGCCTGCTCGTGAAATTAAACGTGTAAGTGGCTGAGCACTCCACAGACACGTGTACCTTAACGCAGTTCTCGAGGATATTCAACGTGACACTGAGAGTGACAAGGCCTGCCCTTTGAAATACAGGTACAACAGAAACAGGAAGTAAGAGTGAGAGAAAGTTGTGGTGAAAGAGTACAGCAGGGATCACCACCATCCACTGCCAGAGCCTCGTGGAGCTTTTAGGTGTTTTCGCTCAATAAACACTCACAACGCCCAGTCTGGGAATCGAAAGCGCGATCCTACGACCGCGAGTCCGCTGCCCTAACCACTGGGCCATTGCGCCTCCACAGGTGCAACACTGTATCACACGTTAAAACATCCGTAGGGATAGAAAAACAAAACAAAATAAAGAACTGAAAACATCGTCTTTCTTTCGAGGAGGAGAGCAAGAAAGAAAATATATTATGTAAACACTAGTAAAATGAATAGGTATCGGGGGAACAGTAAAAAGTAAAGTCGACCAAGACCACGTCTGTAGTTTGAACTTTAGAACAATGTGATGCCTAACTTTAAATATTGCTGTTCTAAAGCCTCAGGCCATCTTGTATGTGCTCTCACAGTCACTCCAACAGCAGCAGATCGCTCATGGTTCGCGTCGTATTCGGTGAATAATAATGATTATGATAATTTAATAACATCAGGATTCCGAAGAATAAAGAACAAAAGGAACGGGGAGAAAAAAGATGAGGTTGATCATTATTATTATTATTATTATTATTATTATTATTATTATTATTATTATTATTATTATTATTATTATTAAATGGAAATATTGAAGTTGATTTTCTTCCATCATCCAGGAATATTCCTGGCAAAAAGACAGAGAAAAAATGTGATGGAGACATTGAGTTCACGTTTGCCAAAGTGCCAGCTGCCATGTAGTCTTGAATTAGCAGGAATTTCGTTC
>NW_021823608.1:0-12500 GCF_006345805.1 Octopus sinensis | reverse complement strand
TATATATACATATATACGACGGGCTTTCAGTTTCCGTCTAACAAAATCCCCTCACAAGGTTTGGTCAGCCCGAGGCTATAGTAGAAGACACTTGCCCAAGGTGCCACGCAGTGGGACTGAACCCGGAACCATGTGGTTGGTAAACAAGCTACTTACCACACAGCCACTCCTATTTATTTAATTTTAGTTTTTTCTAAAATTTTCGTTTCTTCTTGCAATCTTTTCAATAGTTGTTGACCCTGTCTGTTATCGGAGCTGCGTTCCGATAAGGGGCAGAGTCAACAACTATTGAAGAAGTTACAAGAAGCAACATAAAATTTTGGAAAAAAATCACACGAATTCACATAAAGAATCTTGCAAAACAAAAATGCAAAAACGAAATTAAATTAGATGTTCCCTGAAAAACAGAACCCAACATGTATATGTATATACAGTGTGTGTGTGTGTGTGTGTGTGTGTTTGCGTACGTGTGTGTGAGTGTGTGCGTGTGTGTGTGTGTGTGTGCGTGGGTGTGTGTGCGTGTGTGTGTTTGCGTACGTGTGTGGTATGTGTGTGTGTGTGTGTGTGTGTGTGTGTGTGTGTGTGTATGTGCGTGTGTGACACTTGAAGAGGAACTTTGTGTGCGACAAATCTAACAGATACAGAGATTCGGCATAATTTAGCCTCATCAGGAACAGATACCACCACGGTCATTTGAAAGTAGACAGAAACTTCTAATCCTGTATAACAGAAAGCAGCTAAAAAAAAACATTTGCTGATATTTATTGAAAATCCCTAATCTGTATATAATCCATTATAGGTATATGAAGCAACGAGGCCCAAAATAGGGGTGTGTACTTCTATGTTATCACGTTAGTATTTGTTGCGGATTTTGTCTCCAGTAACATGTTATTCCTCATATATATACATATATATATTATATACAACATATATATATATATATATATATATATATATATATATATATAATATATATATATATTTATATATATATATATATATATATATATATATATATGATATATATATATATATATTATATATATATATATATATATATATATATATATATATATATATAGATAATATATATACATATACATGTGGAGGCAATGGCCTAGTGGTTAGGGCAGCGTACTCGCGGTCGTAGGATCGCGGTTGGTTTCGATCCTAGACGGCGTTGTGAGTGTTTATTGAGCAAAAACACCTAAACGCTCCACGAGGCTCTGGTAGGGGGGAGTGATCCCTGCTGTACTCTTTCGCCACAACTTTCTCTCACTCTTTCTTCTGTTGGCCTGCTCGCTTAACCAGCGGGGTGGCGTCATTCGAAGGCTAAAACAATGCGAACGCATTGTGACCAGCGATGTGTAACTACGTCTGATAGCCTGTTCGGTCACGGTGATCACGGTGATATACATACGTACTCTAATGCTATCTATTTCAACCATCTGTACCTTTCCCACTTTACTGAATCTCCTTCGAGAGATTTCCGTTGAATAATTATTTTGTCGAACCGCTACGTTACAGGGACGTAAACACACCAACAACAGTTGTCAAGTGGTTGTGGGGGGGACAATCACAGACAAACACAGGCTCTCACACGCACACACAGATATATTTAAAAGGCGGCGAGCTGGCAGAGACGTTAGCACGCCGTAGCCGTATTTCGTCTGCCGTTGCGTTCTGAGTTCAAATTCCGCCGAGGTCGACTTTGCCTTTCATCCTTTCGGGGTCGATAAATTAAGTACCAGTTACGCACTGGGGTCGATATAATCGACTTGATCCGTTTGTCTGTCCTTGTTTGTCCTCTCTGTGTTTAGCCCCTTGTGGGTAGTAAAGAAATAGATATATTCAACTCACAAAGCTTTGGTCGGCTTGAGGCTATAGTAAAGAAACTGGGACTGAACGCAGAACCATGTGGTTCGGAAGGAGACTTCTTACCACACAGCCACACCTGCACCCACGCACTGTCTACATACATTCTTTTCTCTTACCCTGTATGCTTTCTTCTTTCTCGACCAATTAATTCCCACAAAGATTTTATGTGGGGTATATACATCCTGTTAATGCCACCTCTGGGATTTAATCTCCATTTATAGTCGCTACTATTTAAATCTTCATACCTAGACTGACCTAATCTTTTTAATTCCTCTTTACAATCGCTTATATATCTCAAAAGAGTTATGGCATCTGTGTTAATGGTCAGAGTCTTGTTATTCCCATTTAGATGAGATTTACACACTAATTTCCAAATCTTGTAATATTCCTTCCTCAATTTCTCCTTCCAACTATTATATTTTATTAGATCAAACTCTCCCAAATTGAACTATTTACAACCTCTGTCACCTCTTTTACGACTTCCTTATCTGTGAATTGTGGCCCATTACTTGCCTTCATATCAATTCTTTCCCTCATAACAACTCCTCTGGTTATTATTATTATTATTATTATTATTATTATTATTATTATTATTATTACTATTATTATTATTATTATTATTAGTAGTAGTAGTAGTAGTAGTAGTAGTAGTAGTAGTAGTAGTAGTAGTAGTAGTAGTAGTGTCGTCGTCGTCGTCAGCATCTTCATCACCATCATCATCATCATCGTCATCATCATTATCATCATCATCTCCATCATGATCACCATCATCATTATTATTGTTGTGGTGTTTCTGGTGGTGGCCTTCCTGCTGTTCCTGCTGCTGCTGCTGCTGCTGCTGCTGCTGCTGCTGCTGGTGATGGTGGCGGATTGGTTGAATCGTTAGAAAGGCGGACGAAATATCGTGCAGCATATTTACCGGTTCTTTACGTTTTGAGTTCAAATCCCAGCCTGGTGAATTTTGCCTTTCTGCAAAAAGTCAAGTACGAGGGTCGATATAATCGACTGACCCCCAACTCCCTCCCGCCCGTCCATCGAAAAATTGCTGGCCTTCTTCCTGGATTAGAATCATTAGTAACACTGTGGTCTACAGTCAGCATCTTAAGTGCGTCGCACAAATCATCTCGCAGTATTTATTCCTCTTCTTAACGCGCTGAGTTCAGACCCCCGGCTGGGGTGTCCCTTCTGTCTCCCAGAGTCGACAGAATAGGTGTTCAGCTGGTTCTTATTTCATCAAAACGATGAAAAACAAAGTTGACCTTGGTGCCATTTGAACTCAGAACGTAAAAACAGAAGAAATACCTCTTAGCATTTTATCCACCTTGCTAACAATTCTGCCATCTTGCCGCCTTCATTATCGACAGAAATATTTAACGGTTACCATAGCTTTACTTCAGGTAAAAAAAATTTGCTGTGTTCTCTTTTCTTCAATAGTTTATGGTTGGCTTTTTCAAATTTCGGTCATTTTTCTTTGGGCGAGATTGCATTTATCTCCTCTTTCTGTGTGTGTGTGTGTGTGTGTTGTGTGTGTGTGTGTGTGTGTGTGTGTGTGTGTGTGTGCGTGTGTGTGTGTGTGTGTGTTTTCTATTTTTCTATATCTGTCTTCTGTTCATATCTTGCATTTAATTTCTTCTTATTTTGCAGTCCATCCGTCCATGTTCCTTTGCCTGTCGTTCAGCATTCATTTTCTCATCATCATCATCATCACAATCGTCATCATTATCATCATCATCATCATCATCATCATCACCATCATCATCACCACCACCACCATCATCATCATCATCATCCTCATCCTCATCACCATCATCATCATCATCATCATCATCATCATCATCATCATCACCACCATCATCAACACCACCATCATCATCATCATCATCATCATCATCATCATCATCATCGTTCTCATCCTCTTCATCATCGTCGTCGTCATCGTCGCCTTGGTAGTCGTTCTCTTCGTCATCACCGACGTATCATCATGATCGTCGCCGTCATCGTCATCATCGTCGTATTTCTCATTGTCATCGTTGTGTGCGTGCGTGCGTGCGTGTCAATATATTGCGTGCATGGGAACAGCACCACCACCACCACCACCACCCCGCCACTCTACCCCCTGCCACACCCCTAAATGCAACCACCGTTACCATGACAGTCATCACAAACACCACCTCCACCAACAGCAACAGCAACAACAACAACCCAGTGAGATATAATTTTCGGGATTGTGGACAATGTTTTAGAGTGTGTAAAATTTCATCGTGGACTGAGATGATGAGAAGGTGGAGGAGGGGGAGGGGGAGGGAGGGAGGGAGGGAGGAGGAGGAGGAGGAGGAGTACATGGTCGTGGTAGTAGTGGTGGTAATGATGATGACTGAGAATATGATGATGGTGTTGATGATGATGCTGGAAATGATGATGATGAAAATGATCATATGATCGTGATGATGATGATGATGATGATGATGATGATGATGATGATGATGGTGATGATGTTGGTGATGAAGGGGGTGATGATGACGACGAGGACAGCGACAATGATGATGATGATGGCGAAGAGGAGGAGGAGGAGGTAGGGATGATCAAGGAAACAAGAAATAGAAGGGGGAAAGAAAGAAAGAAAGAAAGAAAGAAGAGTAGGAAAATGGAAAGTAGAAAGAAAGAAGAAGAAGAAAGAAGGAAAGCGCGAAATGAGGTGGCAGCCGTTTATTAAAGAATGGTTTGGAAATGTTGGAAAATATATTTGGCACTGGAATTGCAGAAATGGAGAGAGAAGCAAGAAAATTCTTGCCATATCCACTGGGCAAGGCTATGTTTGTACGTTGCACCGGTTTATCTTTTATCTTTTACTTGTTTCAGTCATTAGCACCCATGCTGGAGCACTGCCGTGGCTTGTCCTACTTTCTAAGATATTTAGTTCCTCCATGTTGAACTTGTCTGAATTTGTCTTTTTGTCATAGCAAAAGGAAAATGCGTGGCCTAGTGGTTAGAGTGCTGTTACACTCACGATTACAATGTAGTCGGTTCGATTCCCGGACCGAGCGATGTGCTACTCTCGAGCTAAACACTTACTTTAGGTTTTTCCAGTCTAGCTGCAAGTGGATAAGCCTGATATGCTGTTCAGCGAGTGGGGAAGAGTTGTGATATTGATCCCTTATACCAGTGGCTCCCAAACGGTGCGGCGCGCCTCGTATGGGCGGCGGAAGAGGATAGCAGGTGAGGCAGAATGATTGAAAGACAATCAAAGGTTCAGAAACAGTTTCAAAAGATTCGTGTGCCAAAAATAAATATGGTTTCAAAATTTTAAATATCATTGAGTCGTTTTTGGATAAAGAACCAGAAACCATATCCATGTGTCTCTTCAGAAGCATTATCCATTCTTCTACAGTTCTCCACGACATATTGCTGTGAACAAGAATTTTCAGTTCTGACAAATTTCGAAAACCAAAAAGAATGCAAAGGCTTCTTTTTGTTGATGAGATGAGAATTTGCTGATCTCAAATTAGGCCGAATATAAAGGGGATTACTCGTCAAAAAAAAGCCCATACCTTGCTTCAAATTTGTGTTCTTTAATCGTATTATAAGTTATTTGGGATCTTTTCGGTTTGAACGGCAATTTTTTCTAGCGGTGTCATATGAAATTGTTACCCATAGTTATGACCCTAGAATCGATCTATTGCATTTCAATCTATTTTAGATTTAGGGTTAGTTAGGGTTAGGGGTGGGGGAAAGGTAGCTTCTTTTCTTCACAAATGTAAATAAACCCAATCTGTTTCTTAAACGAGGGACATATTCATACGGCACAGAATGCTTTTTAACTCAATGGACGTCATCGATTGGTTGAAATTGCGGAAATTGAAGAAAAAAAAACAACAAATATCTTAGAAACTATAGAATTTTTTCAATAAAGCCAAGAGAAAAAGATGTTTTATAAACACATTCTAACAGTATACAAAGTTTAAAATATTTTAGTTACCTAGAAATTATGTTAAAAACTGCCGTTCAAACCGAAAAGATCCGTTATTTGTGTTAAATATTATATTTAACGCACAATTAGTTGTTGTTTTTAATTTTTAATCAAATTTTTATCACATAAAATTTGGTGAAGCGAGAGCTAATTTTCATTCCGAAAATGCGACCCAGAGAAAAAAAGTTTGGGAACCACTGACTCATACCATGGGAGCCGTGCAAGTGGTCCTATCAGTCTTTGGACTCGAGAACAGCAATGTCAACGAATTTATTTAACTTACTTTACATTAGGAAAAGGTATGCATTGTTGTTTAACTGTATCAGACAGTGTTGAGTAGGCCTGTCATCAAATTTGTTCCAACCGTAGCCATCCTTTCTTATTCATCTAAGTTTGCATTATCCAGTGAAACAATGCCTTTTATCAAATGGCTTGAATGGGTTAAACAGTATTTGATGTTGGTTAAAATAACAAAGTGACCGTAGAATTTAAAGGGCAGCTGCGATGGGACATGTTGTTTCTGTGTCTGCCGATTCGACAAGAGGACGAGCGGGGACACAATTTGAACCGAGATTCAAACTTCAACGTTTCAAACTTCGAATATCTCTTATCTCTTGTCTTTTACATGTTTCAGGCATTAGACTGCGGCCATGCTGGGGCAGTACCGCTTTACAGAATTTTTAGTCGGATGAATCGACCCCGGCACTTACTTTGTGATTTAAGCTAGGTACTTATTCTATCGGCCGCTTTTGCCAAACCGCTAAGTTATGGGGAGATAAACACACAATCACCGGTTGTGAAGCGATGGAGACAAACACACACACACAGGTGTATATATATATATATATATATATATATATAAACGAGGAGATTCTTTCAGTTTCTACCCACCAAATCCACTCGCGAGGATTTGGCCCGGCCCGAGGCTATAGTAGAAGACACTTCCCCAAGGTACCAGGTAGCGAGACAGAACCCGGAACCATGTGGTTGGGAAGCAAACTATTTATCACAGTGCAACGCCACAAATCAGCAACCCCTTGGATCTGATCTCTCCCCTGTGACCACCAAAACAGCTTCCGCCAGCAGAGGGTGCGGTGAGTACAATATTGTTGCTCTCCACATCACCATTGTTTTCGACAGTCTTTACCATTCCGATCTTCAATCAAAGCTTCCCGTCTACGGACTTTACTCATCTTTCATCTCTTATCTCTTGAATTGGTAGCTTCCTATCAGATCGCGGCGGGACACTTTCTCTCTCACTCCCAATCAACCCCCTAGTGTTCCACAAGGATCATTTTTCTCCCTCATTTTCTTCATTCAATACATCAATAACCACCTTACCGACTCCTGTTTTCTTATGCAAACTCCCTTCATTCCTGCCTACTTTCCATAACCAAACATCATCCACATGTAGCAGAGACACCACAAACAAAATCTGCCCTGATTCCTTAAATGGTGCCCTTGATAGAATAGAATCAGTGAGGTTATGCCAACAGTGTTTTGTTTAACAATAAAAATATATAAATACTACACTGTATTACGTATTCACTAAACATGAGTGGCACTCCCCTAGGGCCCTTAAAGCTGCTCCAAATGCTTGGTTTCATTATCATCGAGGATCCCGCCTGGCGAAAGTGAATCTTTAACATTGCTAGCCCTAAAATGGAGTATTGCCCTCACATCTAGGATGGTGTTGCTACTACGAACACAGACATCATGGGCCTCATCCAGAGAAGGGTTGTTTCATTAATTACTATTCAATCGTTAATGAACACACTCCAGCCTTTGTTCTACACGAGTACTTTTTTCTTCTCTCTGTCTTTTCTGTTGCTACTATAATGGTTTCTCTTCTTCGGGGTTGGTTAGTCTTGCATCTCCTCCACTTGGGCACCCCGCGGCTTATTCACTGGTCATTCTTGATGTGTCCAATCATTACTTTAGCTGTTCCTCCGCACACACAGAACATCAGCTCTCTGGGATCACCTCCCTGCTCTATCTTTCGTACAGGTGTTGGTCTGCATCAGCTTATACGCAACAGGGAGGAGTATGAGGACTTCCTGGAAAAGTCCGAGGGAGAGGAAAGAAAAGTCCAAGGAGGGGGAGGAAATGGAAGAAGGACTCTCTGGAAAGGTCCGAAGGAGGAGGATGGGGACTTCCTCAAAAAGTCCAAGGAGGGGCGTTGAAGGGAGGAAGGGGAGGAAGGACTTCCTGGAAAAGTCCAAGAAAGGGAAGGTAGGAAGAAACACTTACTGGAAAAGTCCAAGGAGGGCTGAAAGGCAGAAAGGCGAGAAACGACATCCTGGAAAAATCCAAGGAGGGCGAGTTGAGATGGAAGAATGGGAGGGAGTTCAAGAGGAGGATGGGATTTCCTGAAACAGCCCAAGGAAGGGGAGGAAGGGGTTCATGGAAAAGTCCGAGGGGGAGGATGGTGACTTCCTCGAAAAGTCCAAGGTGGGAAGTTGAGTGGGAGGAAGGACATCCTAGAAAAGTCCGAGGAGATGTAGAGGGGAACATCCTGGAAAATTCCAAGAAGGTGTTGGTGAGGAAGGTGAAGGACTTCCTATGAAAGCCCAAGGGGAGTATGGGGTCTTATGGAAAAGTCCAAGAAGGGAGAGTTGAGAGGAGGAAGGGAGGAAGGACTACCTGGGAAATTCCGAGGATGTAGAGAGGCGGAATTTCCTGGAAAAGTCCTAGGGGAGGATGGGGGTTTCCTGGTAAAAATCAAAGGAGGGGAAGGTGAGGTGGAGAAAGGAGGAAGGTGACGTGGACGAAGGGGAAGGTGATGTGGAGGAAGAGGAGGAAGGGGAGGAAGGAGATCCAGGAAAAATCTAGGTGGTGAAAACGGGACTTCCTGGAAAAGTCCGAAGAGGTGGGAATGAGAGGAAGAGCGGAAAGAATTATCTGGAAAAGTCCGAGGGAGGTGAAAAGGTGTGAACTTCTGGAAATTTCCATGGAGGGGGAGTTGAGGTGGAAGAAGGAGACGAAGGGGACGAAGAGGCAGAAAGACATACTGGAAAAGTCCGTGGAAGGGGAAAGAGGGAACTTCCTGGAAAATTCGAAGGAGGGGAGTTGAGATGAATGTAGGGGAGGAAGGACTTCGTGGAAAAGTTCGAGGGGATGAATGGGGAGGAAAGAAAGGAAGGACTTCCTAGAAAATTACGGGGTGAAGATGGGGACTTCCTGGATAGGTCCAAGGAGAGGGTTGAGGGGCGGGGAGAAAGGTGGAAGGATGATGGGGATTTCCTAGAAAAGTCCAAGGAATGGAGAGTTAAGGAAGATGAAAAGGAGGAAGGTCATCCTGGAAAAGTCCGAGGAGGGGAGAGGGGAATGTCCAGGAAAAGTCCAAGCACGGGAGGAAGGGGAGGAAGGAATTTCTAGAAAAGTCCGAGGAGCAAGATGGGGACTTCTTGGAAAAGTCCACGGGTGGGGGTAACGGGAAGGAAGGAGAGAAAGGGCTTCCTGGAAAAGTCTATGGAGAGGAGAAGAGGGGAAGAAGAGAAAGGACATACTTGAAAAGTCTGAGGACTGGGAAAGGAGGGGAGAATAGGGACTTCCTGTAAATGTCCATGAAGAGGGAGAATGGAGAGGAAGGGCAGGAAGGACATCCTTGAAAAGTCCGAGGACTGGGAAAGAGGGAGTTTCCTGGAAATGTAAAAGGAGGGAGAGTTTATGGAGAGGAAGGGAGGGAGTTATTTCTCTTAATTTATTATTGTTTAAATTATGCAAAATAGAGAGAAAGCTATTGTGTTTTGTTTTTGTTTTCAAGTCGTCAGAAGAACACCACCAGTGAATGGTTGTGAACCACTTAGCGTTCAATTGATAGAATACCATATGAATGGTATTGGCCATTGTCTGTAGTCAACAGCTGCAACAAAAGTATCATAACAAAAGTATCATAACAATTATGTCCGTCTCCCGAGGTAAAACAGGGTTCTTGTGATATACTCGAAATGCCATCAATGGAGGGATACGGGAGGCGGGGAGAAGAACTGAGAAGAAAGAAAGAAAGAAAGAAAGAAAGAAAAAAAGAAAAAAAGAAGGAAAGAAAGAAAGAACGAAAGAAAAAAGAAAGAAAAAAGAAAGAAAGAAAGAAGGAAGGAAAGAAAGAAAGAAGGAAAGAAGGAAAGAAAAAAGAAAGAAAGAAAGAAGGAAAGAAGGAAAGAAGGGAAGAAGGAAGGAAAGAAAGAAAGAAAGAAAGAAAGAAAGAAAGAAGGAAAGAAAGAAAGAAAGAAAGAAAGAAAGAAAGAAAGAAAGAAAGAAAGAAAGAAAGAAAGCGTAAATGGTTAAATGAGAGCTAGTCAAGGCGAAGGAAAGAAAACAAGAGACAGATGGAAAGAGAAAGAAAAACAGGAAATGAAACGGCAGCTGTTTGTTAAGAAATGTTCTTATTCGGTTTGGTAACCTTGGAATGTGTTTGCCATTGCAACTGAAGGACAAGAAAGAGAGAGAGAGAGAGAGAGAGAGAGAGAGAAAGAAAGAGAGAATCAGGAAAATTCTTGCCCTATCCACTGCAAAAGGAAAACGCTATTGGGCTGCCCTGGTTTTTGTTGTGTGACTACTGAAAAGAAGTTGATTTCTCGGACACTGGCTTTAGGAATTGGTTAACTGGATAGACACATACATACATACATACATACATACATACATACATACATACATACATAGGCGCAGGAGTGGCTGTGTGGTAAGTAGCTTGCTAACCAACCACATGGTTCCGGGTTCAGTCCCACTGCGTGGCATCTTGGGCAAGTGTCTTCTGCTATAGCCCCGGGCCGACCAATGCCTTGTGAGTGGATTTGGTAGACGGAAACTGAAAGAAGCCTGTCGTATATATGTATATATGTATGTGTATGTGTGTGTATGTTTTGTGTGTCTGTGTTTGTCCCCCTAGCATTGCTTGACAACCGATGCTGGTGTGTTTACGTACGCTCCCCGTCACTTAGCGGTTCGGCAAAAAGAGACCGATAGAATATTACTGGGCTTACAAAAAAGTCCCGGGTCGAGTTGCTCGACTAAAGGTGGTGCTCCAGCATGGCCGCAGTCAAATGACTGAAACAAGTAAAAGAAGTACATATACGCATATAATATATTATATATATCTATATTATATATACATATGGGGAAATGAGAAGAAAGGGTTAAAAATACTCTAATTTTTATACATATATATATTTGTTCGAATGAAACAATTTTTATTGTTTTTTTTTAACATAGGAGGTAAATATTTCTATTATGTATCTATAAATATAAAAATAGAATTACAAAAATATGTTCCCACTTGGCAGATGTTTTCCTATATTACACAGTGTATGTTTTCATAAAGTGAGGTTTACACGCGCTGAATGAGAAAAACATCACATATTATAAAAAACGGTTTTCATACAGAAAAAAGATTTCGTATAAAAAGAGATTTACTGAACAAATTCTAGTGTATGTTGTAGCCAAACGAGGTTTTGCAGAGGCAAAAAAATATTTTACTAATCGTGAACGGTTTTCGCTGCTTAAAATAGATTTAAAGTGGGTTTTTTTTTTTTTCAATGCATTTTTAGACCGTATTTATAGGAAAATGAAATGATTGTCTCCATCGAGAAAAATCACAGTTTGTATGTCTTGACGAGGTGAAGGAAGGAACTGACGTTTCTAGTCATGCTCTGTTTCGCAGTAAGTAAATTAAATATTTTTTAAAGAAGGGTAATTTTTGACTCATAAGTTGCAGAAATTGCTTAGGGAATAGAATAATTCCCTTAAATAGAAGAAAAAGCATTTTCAGTTTGGCCCTATTTGAAACAGATCTCCTAACGAGTGATAAAGAACGTTTGCATAAAGTCTGATGGTTCGTATCCTAGTGTCACTGTTTGCATGACTGCGTGTATGTGTGTCTGTATGTGCGTACAAGTGTGTGTCTGTCTGTCTGTCCGCGTGTGTATGCATGTGTGTCTGTGCAGGGAGAGAAAAGGAGAGGAAAGAGAAGTCTGACTAAGTTAAGCATCAGACGAGATGAAATGAAATAAGATTAAATAAAATGTCTAACACCCAACAAATATTTTGATTGCAAGAAAATTTTATCTATTTCTCAGTCTCCTTTCTTCTCTCTTTCTCTCTCTCTCTCTCTCTCTCTCCTTCTCATTCTTAACAATCTCTCTCACCCATCACCCACCCCCATCCATGATCCACCTCCTTCTCTCATTCATGTCTCGTCCTGTCCAGTCTAGTCATTGAATTATATATGATAGAAATCTAAAGAAGTCTAAATAAGAATATAAAATCCAATAACGTGAAGTGAAAATCACAGTCTGAGCAGTCCCCGGAAATGAAGCCATTAGAATACGGCCAGTCACTTTACAAGCAAGCAAATCAGTGAGCCACCAGCCGTTTGGCTGTGATGTTTCCAGCGAGAAATCCGTCTTTGATAACATACATACATGGACGCATACATACATACATATATGTGTGTTGGTGTGTCTATGTTTGAGTGTATATGTGTATGTATGTATGAATTGATAAATAGATATATGTATATATATACATATATGTGTGTGTATCTATGCATCTGTATGCGCGTGTTTAATATATTTCGTCCACATGCTTATGACCATCTATGACCTATGTGTGTATATATAATATATATTTATGTAATGCAGTTTTATATATACAC
>NW_021823607.1:17500-21932 GCF_006345805.1 Octopus sinensis | reverse complement strand
TACTAATACATCTGTTTTGTACAACACCGGTTTTCGTCTTTTGTTTTCTTCGTAAACACTCCCTATATATATATATATATATATATATATATAAAATTAGTGACCTGGATTTATTCCAACGGACCCTCTTTGGCGGCCCCCACCAACCCCCCGATTTCAACGTACATTGATAAACATTTTACCCATGGGCTCTTAAGGAACGTCCTCGTTCGAATTGCTTTGCTGCGCCTTTGTTTTGTTTTGTTCTGACAACGTAATTCCTGTTTTTCCTGAAGAGAAAGCTGCAATATGGTATCCTTATTTAATCAGAATTTGGAAAATTGTGGCCTTTGAAAATGGTAGAATGTAATAAAAGGAATTCTGTACAATCTTCGTTCAACTCCATTTCTTCCATTCACTAATATATTAAACTTCAATTATCCGCGCCAACGCACGGTTGCAACACCATATGGTCATATCTCCAACCGTGTTTTTTCTGCTGTGATTTTCGCTACCCAGGTATCGGTTAAACCTTTGAATAATCCGTAACAAGATAATTCATCTTTCCATTTCAACAAATATATATATATATACATAAATGTATGTATGTTTATGTATGTAAGTATCTGTGTGCGTGTTATGTATCAAATGGCATTAGACACATTGAGAATACAGTAATACCGAAGACATACATTTATTGCTTTTAGGCCAGCCCTTTCGAATTTTAATCTCTTCCCATATATCAGACCAACAAATATAAATAATCGTGATGATATATATGATATATGATTTAAAACATTAGTTATATGCATTATTTTATCCAGACGTCTGTACAAAAATATTATATCGCTACATAAACTATACAAAACATAGATATTACACAAGTACAGAGTGACCATTTTAAAAGCAACCCAGCTTACATGCGTCTCTTTGAAGAATCGGTAAACAATATCTAATAATTTGTTTTAAATGGAACATTGATTTTTTAGTATTTTAATATTTTTACAATATATAATTTTGCTATATACGCGAGCGAATTGCGAGTATATTTTCCTCTGCATCTGTAGTTAAAAACATTGATTTTGATGCACGTTATTGAACACATATTTATTTTATTTTCCCATTGATCGTACGCATACGGTAATACGTACTTACATACCCCGAAATATATATGTATCTATATATGTATATGTATATGCAAATATGTACGTATAAATACACACACACACACACACAAACAGACACACACACACACACACACACATATATATATATGCATATACATATATATGTTCTTTGTTCTTTGTTCTTTTATTTGTTTCAGTTATTTGACTGCGGCCATACTGGAGCACCGCCTTTAGTCGAGCAAATTGAGCCCAGGACTTCTTTGTAAGCCTAGTACTTATTCTAACGGTCTCTTTTGCCGAACCGCTAAGTTATGGTGACATAAACACACCAGCACCGGTTGTCAAGCGATGATGAGGGGACAAACACAGACACACAAACATATACACACATATACATATACATACATATATACGACGGGCTTCTTTCAGTTTCCGTCTACCAAATCCATTCACAAAGCTGTGGTCGGCCCGGGGCTATAACAGAAGACACTTCCCAAGGTGCCACACAGTGGGACTGAACCCGGAACCATGCGGTTGGTAAGCAAGCTACTTACCACACAGCCACTCCTACACCTATAAATGTATGTATGCATATATAAATAAGAATGTATGTATATATAACATATATGTAAGTATTAATATATATATAAGTATTTATGTATGAATGTATGTACGTATGCGTGACTGTATAGATATAAGTATATTTGCATGTATATATTATGCATAAGCAAACTTTAGGTTAGTTACATACGTTTGTGACACATTTCATTTTCTAAAGACAAGCTCACGGCTGTCACGGTAGCGAAAACATTTTGTCATATTGTAAAATGTGTAAAAAGCAAAATGTCTTCCTAGAACTACCTAATGCTCCCCACTATCGGATTCCCAAATATATTTCGCGCTCTTTTGTTGTTATCAATGGCAAATAACGATATTTCCTATAAATGCCCGTTATTTAGCCTCATAACTGCATACATGCTGTTGTTTTTGCACCGTTCACTGTAAGAGTAGATATTTTTGTCCACGGTATTTGCAGTTATTTTGCCTCTAACATTTGAAATATTTTACAAACATATTTTAACTAATTTATAGTTCATTTATGTTGAAACTACTGATGCTACTAAATATCATATAGGCGTAGCTCTGAAGGCGCAGGCGTGGCTCTGTAGGCGCTGGCGTGAATTATTTTGTAGCAAACTTGCTTCCCAAACACAAGATTCTAATTTCAGTCCCGGTACGTGGCACCTTGGTCAAGAGTCTTCTACTATATCCTCGGGATGACCGAATCCTTGTGAGTGGATTTAGTAAGCGGAAACTGAAAGAGGCCCATCGTTTATATATATACATATAATACGCGTTAAGTACAGGGCATCAGAAACGAATGAAAATACGTGAGCACACGAGAGATACGTACAGGACGAAATACCTAAGGAAGATAACTCGCTCGTTAATTGCAGACTGTTTGACTACACCCTATTTCGTGCTTTTAACGACAAAATAAGAAACCTTCATAAGACAGCAGCATCCAGAAATTGAAAAAAATGTGAAGGAGGTGGACGTACAAAGTAAATAACTGACGAAGACAAACATAAAGAGCCGTTAGGCCAAAACAAATTGTAATGGGTAACACCTGAGGGGAATTTTTAAATGAAATAGAATAAAGAGAAGAGAAGAAAATACTAGAAGACAAAAATTATGTACGTCATGTCCAGAAAAGGAAGGGGCGAGAGAAAGGGCCTGTAGTCACGTGTGAGCAACAGACAAGCGGGTAATGGGACAAGAGAGAGTATGAGGGAGCATTCCATAATAATACACTTTGCAAATACATAGAAACCCTCCTAGCACTAAGAACTTCCTAAACTCTAGCAATAAGACAATTATTAGCCATAACACATTTTCAAACCACCTACAATTTGGTATGAGTTAGCACCCTTTTCCCCTTGTTAGAATTATCCGCTTCACCTACGCCGCCGGTGGCAACTAACCGTAATATATAAAAAAAAAGTGAATACGCCCGTGCGAAAAAAATGTGCTTAATTAAACTAGGAAACCCGTACCTAAATAATACTCACCCCACCCTAATTACCAAATGAAACTAACCAATCTACCACAAGCAAATCTCTACCCAGAGAATTTACTAGAGCAAGAACAAAATTTAATGTAAGAATTACCACTTTTGTTTACATTACCATCATATATGTATCAATTACTTTAGCATCCTAACAGATGCATCTATCTATATTGGCATTCTGAAGAGATTTACTTAAACCAATAAATTGAAACGATCGTAAATGCTACCTTATCTCTGCTTGTTCCTTCCTTGTCATCTAGTTAATTAAACACATACCAGTGAAAACCACGTGATTTCCAATGTTATTATCCATATAATATATACATATATATATATATACATAATATATATATATATATATATATTATATATTATATATATATATACAATATATGTCTTCCCTTCTCTGGATCTTTCCTTCTCCTTGTTTCCGACGAAGAGCTCCGCTCGAAACGTTAAACCCTCCTTCTTTCCTGAGCGTCGAATAATACTATATGTTCCACGTCCCCGCGTTGTTGTGTTTTCTCTTTGTGTTTTCATGTTTGGATTAAGTTTATATATATATATATATATATAGAATATATATATATTATATATGCGCATATGTATCTATATTTGATATTATAGCCTGCTTTCCAAAACTCATCTTCGGGTACCAGCTTGGAGGGGTTTTCATATACTAGGATTAAGTTCAAATTCTCCCGAGGTCGATTTGCCTTTCATACTTTCGCGGTCCATTAAGTACCAGTTTCTTACTGTGGTCGATCTAATTGGCTGGCCACCTCTCCCAAAATATCGGATCTTGTGCCTGGAGTATTAAAGAATATCACATACTAGGGCTTCTCCATTTGTTGCATGACAACATCGAAATCAGAGGATATCTGCAGACGATATACAAAAGCATTTTAATTGGTGTAGAATGAAGAGATTTTATTACAATGCACTACAATTGTTTCGCCGCATAATTATCATCTGGTAACGGCTATCGGACCCTACTCAGCTAATAACGTGAATGAATACTCTTTTACACTTTTACTCTTTTACTTGTTTCAGTCATTTGACTGCGGCCACGCTGGAGCACCGCATTTAGTCGAGAAAATCGACCCCGGGACTTATTCTTTGTAAGCCCAGTACTTATTCTATTAGTCTCTTTTGCCGAACCGCTAGGTGACGGGGACGTAAACACACCAGCATCGGTTGTCAAGCAATGTTAGGGAGACAAACACAGAACACAAACATACACACACACACTATA
>NW_021823607.1:10000-12500 GCF_006345805.1 Octopus sinensis | reverse complement strand
CGTCATCTATTCGTATTTAAAAGGTATTTAGCTCAATATTACTCGTTATTATTTTAGCTTCCTTTATTTTGAGATTTACCGTTGCTAAAAAGAAATCTATCTATTCGTCTTACTCAAAGGCATATTTAACCACATGAATGACGAAGGTTAAATGCCTGAGACACAATTGTAAGTATTTAGTATGAAAAACTCGTACATATCGCTTTTTCACGCAATCGCCATTTTGAAAAGAAAAAAAAATTACGGGTATCGGTTTTGGCAATAAAGTAAGGCTGATCTACCACGAAAATATAGAGAAAATTTCGTGATGTAGTCCTCGGGCGTTAACTAAGTAACTATTAGAAGGGGAGTTATGTAGCATGGAATGACCTCAAACAAAATATTTCTTCTAAGAGACTTAGAAAGTTATCTGCCTAAAAAACTGAAAAAGCTAACTGAACTAATATTTTATATTGTAGAAATGCCATTTTTATTTATTGAGGTTGAGTTGCGATTACCTTTCTCTTGTAACTTACTTGTGGCTGGCTGTTTGAACAGCGTTACTTTCCTTGATCTAGTTCAAGTACTTTCTCAATCGTTTCTTCGCTTTTCAAACCCATTTTGAGAGGGTCATAGAAAAGAAGGGATAAAGAAGAAGGTTGACATTACGTTGTTTTTTTTAAACTGAATCACATAATAAATCTAGTGTTTTTGCCCCCTTTTTTTCAAACACAGTTTTTGGGAAGAACAAAGATAAAACTATTCAGTATTAGTAGATACGACACCTGATTCCATACATGTCAAAAAGACACCATTTATCATTTATCACATGCTACTTTCCACGAAAAGATTAGGAGCTAAGATTCTTCGAGAGATATCTATCTTTTGATGAATTGTGTGAGAAAAGAAAGTTTCTTGCGTTCCACACCTGTTAAAACACATATTGAGCAGCAAAAAAAAGGGCATTCTGCTATGAGATCTGAGGGGCTTAGATTATATACTTATATATAAGTGCCAAATACAGTAGAAGATCAAAAGCACTTACTACGAAAGATATAACTTTTTTATTTTGTAATTGCGAGGGTGATTGTAATTGCGTATATTGAAACTACGATTCATAGCTTCAACGAAGTGTTATACCAAACTATTAATGTTTCCAGTAGAAAAAATGAACGCAGGAGAGGCTGTGTGGTAAGTAGCTTGCTTACCAACCACATGGTTCCAGGTTCATTCCCACTGCGTGGCAATTTGGGTAAGTGTCTTCTACTATAGCCTCGGGCCGACAAAAGCTTTGTGAGTGGATTTGGTAGACGGAAACCGAAGGAAGCCCGTCGTATATATGTATATATATATATATATATACATACATATATATGTGTGTGTGTGTGTGTGTGTGAGTGTGTATATGTTTGTGTCTGTGTTTGTCCAACATCGTTAGACAACCGATAGTGGTGTGTTTACGTCCACGTAACTTAGCGGTTCGGCGAAAGAGACCGATGGAATAAGTACTAGGCTTACAAAGATTAAGTCCGTTATGTTTAAGCAAGACTAAAACATAACGCTATCTCCATCTTTTATCTCTCATTCGTTCCACTCACTGGACTGGACTCCATACTGGATCACAGTCTTGAAGTGTTCTGGGGAACAGATCCCACCAATAGTCAGTGTTTATAAATCTGGTACCGATTCTATATGTTTCTTTTGCTGAAACCCTACGTTACCCGGCCGTAAAATACCAGCACTGGTCCTCAAACTGTCGCGGGCATGTACACACGAACATGAACACAAAAATATATGCGTATATGTATTCATATATATGTGGTACATCTGACTTCCGAAGAATTTCTGTCCTCCAAATTCATACTAAAGACATTTATTAACCTGTACCAACACTTGAAGATACTTGCCGAAGGAGCCGAGCACTGGAATTGAACTAGAGAACACATGATGGCAAAGGCAGATTCTTAACCAGAAAACCTATATTTTCTCTATTCCAAAATCATTGCACATTCCTTTCTCTGTCACACATTAGCTGTCAATCATTTCAAATATATTTTAATTGCTTAGTGTTCAATAACATTCCAGAGCGTAAAGTCTTTTATGTGAAATTGTAATTGTATCACATTGTCCATGCCGGACGCTCTGACAGTTAATCTAACGCCAAAACCAGAAATGATGTAACAACACCTGTTATTAAAGACATGTGTTTCAGATGCCCATTCATACGATTTTCCTAGTTCAGCATATTTGCTCTCTCTCTCTCTCTCTGATATCTGCAGCAGGTTAAATGCAGGTAAGACATGCCAATTGTGATGTTGACGTATGCACGTGTACAGCAATTGAAAGACTCATCAAAAACCTGAGGAAGCTGCGATATCACTTTGACATTGCTGACAGAATCGATATATTTCCTGAACAGTTTGTAAATTGGAATTATGTTCAAAGAAAATGAGTGAATGCGAAAGACAATGTTTGGAGAAAGCAAGTTTGGCGAAGAAATCTTGGCAAAAGAAACTAGCAC
>NW_021823607.1:5000-7500 GCF_006345805.1 Octopus sinensis | reverse complement strand
CAATGCTGTCATCAGCTACATTCCAATTTTTGTTTAAATGTGTCAGCATATTTCCGTCAGGTTATATTTAAATTACAATAATTTTATTGGGTTCGACGGCATTGACTCGACTGAGTTTATCACAAAAATTGGTGACATTTTATGTCTCTTTAAGAGAGAGGTAGATACCTATGCACTGTCACAAACATAGACGAAATTTTTTCTATATATCTATGCCTCTGTCTAGTTACAAATCTGTCAATTAATCTCTCTATCGAGCTGCCTGTGTCTGCTTGTTTCTCTACCTGTCTTTCTCTCTCTGTCTGTCTTTGTATCTAGCTATCTGTCTTTCTATCTATATATATATCTATCTATTTATCTATCTATCTGCACATACACACATATATGCATGCATATCTACTTAGATATATAAAAAACAAAATGGACATCTTGAAATGTCATTAACAACACCCACTTGTTAAAAAGCTACAAAACACAAACCGTCTCCAAATATATTCTTTCTCTCCGCTTTCTTCTCTATTTCTTTTTTTTTTGTCGCTCCTGTCTTCGTCTTATTCTTTCCTCCCTTCTTTCTTCTTTTCTCCTTTTCTTTTTCTAAATGCACACACTTAGAGTGAACAAAACAATGCAAAATCCAATATTCTTTTATATTTAAATAAAAAACAAAGAAGTTTTCTATAAAACTCTTTTTATCCGATGAGTCTCTATGAATGAGACGAAAGCGCTATTGAATTATTATCCAAAATCTTTGCTGATTACCTACTTTTCCTTACTATATAACATCTATACATCCCTTTGCTTGTCCGTGTGGTAAGAAGCTTGCTCACCAACCATAGGATTGTGGGTTCTGTTCCACTTCGTAGCAACTTGGGCAAGCGTCGACTAAATCTTGTCAGGCCTCTCTTCCTAAATTCACTAGTCCGTGATGATAACACACGTCTAGTTCTGTTCTGACATTGTCTACGGAATTCATATTTTCCGTCCAAATCGTTTTGAAGTCTGTGGAATAAATAACAATCAGAAATGGCAATGTCCAGCGAATATAATGGGTGGTGCATCGTAAGTTACTCCGGCCTCTGGAATGTTATTCTCGTTGTATATGGCCGAGTATTATCCTGATGAAAGAACACCTTTCGTCTTGAAACCATGCTTCAGTATAGAAGTATTTACGGGCAAAGTTTATGTAATTTCCTGCTTGGTATAGATGGGAACCAAGTCTTAAAATTCCACGTACTTCATTTAAAACTGAATGCAAAATAATCGATCAGCGTGGCCCTCAGCATATCAAATAAAAGGTGAGTTAGCCATTTCTTAAATATCTTCGATCATACATATAATTCATCAGTATAGGTAATTGGCTTGTGAACAACAGTTAAAACGTCAATAAATTAATAAGATCCAGGTGAATTTCTACTGTCTGGAACAGAAGTTTATGATTTCCGTTTTAAGAAAATAAAATTTCTCCCAGATCAGTATTAACATAGTATGTTATTTTCATTTTAAATTCAATCATTGCAGATTTATGTAAAAATATTAAATAGCCAGAGGGAATCGAAGAAACGTGTTGAATATATTTAAATATATTTCAATTTCATCACCTGGCTAATAGCTTCAAAATGATTTTTGACAAGGCGTGTTCAATAGTCAACACAATAACGTGCCAATAAGCCAATAAGCTAATACTTATGCGATGCTTCGATCTACAAACGTGCCTTAGTTTATACGTTGATTGATTTCTGGAAAATCAAGAAAGACAGGTGAGATTAAAAATATTGTCTAAGAAATTTGAGTATAGAAAGCGATGTGCAATTAGCTGTAATCAGTAATTATTGCGGAGAAAAAACTTCTGTGGTTAATAGTTACATGCACTATAAGCTCGGACGCAAAGTGAATTTTAATGTAGAGAGAAGAGCAAGTAATGAAGCACAGAAAAAAGAAATAGCAGTGATTGGTGAAGTACAGAGGCGTTGCGGATTGGACATCATAGTATATCACTTAGAGAATTAAAATGAATGCCTAAATGCTCGAAAAACAGCCATTATAAAAACAAAATATTCAGTATTCAATTAGAATGTTTATATCAACCGCTTTTTAAATTGGCCATTAAATAAACGACACGTGAGCCTATAAACACAGAAGCAGAGTGTGCCTCTGCATATGTGCATGTTTGTGTGTGTGTGTGTGTGTGTGTGTGTGTGTGTGTGTGTGTGTGTGTGTGTGTGTGTTGTATGCGTACATGCGTACGGGTAGTTGTGTCAGTTTGCAAGTGTGTGACCGCCTGTGAGTGTTAATCTTCCGCAAAGTTGACTAGATATTTCCCCAATCCAGAAAATTCATCAAGCCGTTGTAAACAGAAACGACTTTCTATTATAATATTTATTTCCATCCAAAGGCGGCGAGCTGGTAGAATCGTTAATACGCCGGGATAAATGCCTTGTGTTATTTCGTCCGCCGCTTTGTATGTAATCTGTTATCTTTAGATTACACTTAGATATCAGTG
>NW_021823606.1:15000-21638 GCF_006345805.1 Octopus sinensis | reverse complement strand
TATGGTAATAACAATAACAACAACAACAGCTTCAGGCGCATCAGCAACAACATCCAAATCCACGAAGACTCTAATAGAGGTTCGCAATATTTCTTTACATATAATTCAGTAATCTGGATAAAATGAATTATGATATACATACAGTTCCCCGCCTCAAAAGAAGATACAGATAAAAGGAATGAGAGAGAGAGAGTGAAGGAGAAGATAGCGGGAGAAAATCCTATTTCGTGAAAAGTACTTTTGCAACTCCCAATTCGAAATGCAATTAAGTTGAACGCAAACATTTCATTCACTGAGGTTCATTGAATGGAATCTTAAAGACTAAAATAAGAGGCGTTTGGCGGTGATGAGTAAATATAAGAAGACGAGTGACTGAGACAGAGGGAGGGGAGGAGAGAAAGAGAAAGCGAGAGAGAAAGGGGGATAAATGGAAAGAGAAAGGCAAGGATATATCAGTATTGTTAATCGTATTACATTATCAGATGATATGTTAACAACGATGAAGATTACTACATGTTGTTGGGGAGTGTGACGCTTTTATATATATATATACATATATATATATATATACATATAAACATATATATATGTATATATATATACATACATATACATATATATATGTATATATATATAATATAATATACAAGCACATATACATGTGTATATGTATACACATACGTATTTATATGTATATGTATGTATGTATGTATGTATATATTATATATATATACATATATATATATACTTACACACATCATATACACAAGTATATATATATATATATGTTTACACACACACACACACACAACACACACAACCACACACACACACATATATATATATATAGTATTATATATATATATATACACATTCATATATACATATATATACATATATATATATACGCACATTCATATATACATATATATATATGTTTACACACACACACATATATACATAACACAAATTGCTGCATATTTTATTGACGTTTTGCTTTTATTTTGTTTTTGCTGTGTTTGATATATATTGTATGTGGCAACATGGAAGTATGTCGAAGCGTAAACTGATGTTACAATATGAAACGTGTGATTGCTTACATACGAACATGAAGGATTTGAAACACAAGAGGTATGCGTTTGTTATAAAGAAGGAAAAGAATGATGCAAAGGCACCAGCAACAACAGCAGCGGCAGCAGCAGCTGTAGCAGCAGCAGCAGCAGCAGCAGTAGCAGTAGTAGTAGTAGTAGTAGTAGTGTAGTAGTAGTAGTAGTAGTAGTAGTAGTAGTAGTAGTAGTAATGATGATGATATAAATAAACAGAATTGCGGTATGTTATGTTATATAACGTGATGTGTGAAAGAATTTGAGTTGGACACGAAGGTCAAAAGAATTTATTTTATTTGAAGAGGGATGGAAGATAAAGATAATTTTTGTGCGCATATGTGTGCATGTATGTGTGCGTGTACATGTGTATGTTTTCATGCGAATAATGCTGTGCGTGTCAAAGAAAGACAAATGCCTCAAACACGACGGATAGAAGGTCCGCGTATCTGTATTAGTAAGATAAAATAATGGCGTAGATATGCGTGATCGAATGAACGAAACGCTTGTTAGTCACTCATTCTCGTATAAGACAATTAGATCAATACAACATACAAGAATCCATCAGAACTGTGTTAGGAAAAGAAAGGATAATTCTGCAGATTATACTGAAGGTAAAGTACAAAGGTGACTAACAAAAACTTGGTCTCAAAAGGATTTAGTAAAGTAGATTTTTTAAATATAGGCATTGGTAGGTCGAACTTTCAAGAACAATACGGCGGTTAACAGTACATGCCTTTTGTGAATAACAATTCACAAATGTTTCATTTAAATATATAATTCAAAAGGTTGGCCATATTAGATGTAATTCTGATCTGGTTTTATAGATCGGTTTTACAATGCTTTATATACAATAGATAAATGTATAATTTATATGTAAAATGTGGTACCTGAGGACAGGATGTATAAATACCAACAACGAAGTTGTTAATAATACTCAAAAATCCATATACACTGTTGTATTTGTTTAATTATACAATTTAGATAACTCAAAGACGAAGCAAAAACTTTTTAAGTAGGATACAAATGAGATACATTCGTGCAAACCATTTCAGATTATATATTTTTTTAATGGGATTTTGTGATATATAGAAGATGGAGAAAATGTCTGAAATGGAACAACTTTGTTATTCGTTAGTCAGTCTGAAGATCAATTTACTGCCAAGATAATCAAATATTGGATCAGCGTAATATTTAGTCAATAAAGTGATTTCTTGATTGGTGATATTTCTATGTCACTGGGATCGAATTTGAGCATCCATCTAGCGAAATATTGTTTTCTGTATATTTTTTTAAATATGACTTGTTTAATGTGTTACAGAATAACAACACATACATTTTGACAGCACTTATAAATGCGGATTCAGCGCTGTAGTGTCTACAACATTTTAAAATCCTATCTTCTATACTGCCCGATTATATTTTCATCTCGAAAGATCATAGATATGGCTAGAATTAACAAATTTACAGACAGGCCCGGTAGCATGGCAAACTCAATCTATGGTATGTATTCAATTCTTAGTTGTAATTATTTCTTTTACTTCCGTAATGCCTTTGCAAAGTTATGAACATTGTAATTCCCAGTCTTCCATTTTCTCTAAAATCAGTCGATAACAATTATCAACTTTGATGGATAGTTTCGTACACGAAAGATAGAATAATTGTCTCTAATAATATTGCAGTTATTTACCATCGAGCTGGGAATTTTACCCCTTTTGGATAGGGATATTATATATTTACTCAGTAAATTATAAAGAAGCGTTTAGCACCTTACACAGTGATACGATATAGAACTACAAACACATATGTCGAAGTGGCTGAGTGGTGAACATCCATATACACCTCGCTTTAGTGATGGATTTCATTTGCCAGATACAAAAAAATAAAAGTAGGTATGATTGAAGTTTATTCCAATTGAACTTGAATTATCTCGCTTGTCCATGTTTATTCATTTACTCTTCTACTTGTTTCAATCATTAGACTTCGGCCGTGCTGCGAAACCGTCTTCAAGAACTTTTAGTCAAATGTATCGACCCCAGCGCTTATTATTTTTAAAGCCTTGTACTTATTCTATCGGTCTCTTTTACCGAACCGCAAGGTTACGGGATCGTGAACGTACTAGCACAGGTTGTCAAGCAGTGGTGGAGAGACAAGAACAGTCACAAAGACACACATTCACGCATAGATATATATAAATATATACATATATACGACGGGCTTCTTTCAATTTCCGTCTACCAAATCCACTCACAAGGCTTTTGTCGGCTCTGTGGCTATAGTAGAAGACATTTGCCCAAGGTGCTAAGCAGTGGGACTGAAACCGGAGCCATGTGATTTGGAAGTAAATTTTTTACCACACAACCACACCCGCAGGCCTGAACCTGCGTTTCTTCAAATTTTTAAAATAAGCTTTTATAAGATTATGTATTTAAGATACAGTTGATCAAAGATTACATGTATTTTCACGCTTCATGCAAATGATTTTTATCTAAAGCAATAGTCCTTCCAATGTTGTTTGTATAAATATTCTATACTTTATACTATATTCTTTTAATAGTACTTGAAGAAATATCTCAACCGATGATGAGATTAGGTGGCGGCACGATTATAACGTAAATTGACTTATTTCATATTTATATGTTAATGTCAATTTATTACATATCTATGTGTGCATAATGCACATTACTGCATCAATTTGTTACCCAGTCCCTGAAATAACTGTAAAAGATTACCGTGGATTTTCACCTTTCTTTTCAATTGTATTTTCGCTTATGTAACCCATTTATGCTTATCTGTCTATTTATGAAGAACGACCATGGATTATTGTATTGTTTTCTACTTAATTATATTTACATTTATATTTGTCCATCTTATTTATAATACTTTATATCCTAAAGAAGTCCTTGTCCATCTTTTATTTTATCATTAGATCCAACGGTGTGTTTCCTATAGCCAACTCTTACTCAGAAGGATTACGTCTCCCATGATAGTGCAACTTATTTATAAATACCTGGATACACTAAACAATTACTTACAATTACTTGTCTATTTTATTTTTGTTTTATTTTACCTTCATTAGATCCACTAGTATGTTTCCTATAGTCAATTCTTGTTCAGCTGGATTACGTCTCCTATGATTGGGGCATTAAAGTTTAGGAATTTCATGTTGCTGGAGAACTGATATCCTATCTGTATCTATTTTACACCTTTTGGTAAATTATCACCTAATATATATATATATTATATATATATATATATATATATATATATATATATATATATATATAGATAGATAGATAGATAGATAGATAGATAGATAGATAGATAGATAGATAGATAGATAGATAGATAGATAGATAGATAGATAGAAGTGTCTGCGTGCGTGTGTGTGGTATACATACATACATACATACATACATACATACATACATACATATATACATATATATACATATATATACATACATGCATATGCACGCACACCTCCAGCATAAACACACACACACATACACACACATACACACACACACATACACACACATACACACACACACACACACACACACACACACACACATGTAAATCATTGTTTAGTGAAATACATTGCAGTATATAATTCATGCCTTACAACAAAATATGTTGTCCAACACACGACATACTGTTTTACATTGTATTCTGCTTAAATCCATTAACTCGAAATAAGCATACGTTTTAATTTTAAAAACAAAATGTGGAATTATTTATCAGGAAGAACAGGCGCTTAGACAAGACAAATTTAAGCTGTTTGCTTAATTTTGACAAATACATTAATGTTACCATATTCCGGATTGTTCAGTAAGTAAATAATAGATGAATGAATTATTAAATAACTCTGCAGTAACAAAATATGAGCAATTTGCTTCCTGTTGTGTAGAACCATGGCGAATGTAAAGATAAGCAGATCAATGCTCATGAGAATTCAATATGGTGACACACTATAGCGATCATTTAACAAATATATTGTAAGAAATAATGATCTGATAGCACCACCTACGAAACGATTTCTTTTCTTTTGTTTTTATTCTTCTGCTTCTCTTAATCTCTTTATATTTTTATGTCTGGAATTTTTTCTGCTTTATTGTCATGTTGAAAACAAACGAGGGAAAATACGCTGAAAATGGAATAATGGAATTGTGAAATAAAGAAAAGACTCTAGGCTGTTGATGAGAGAGAGAGAGAGAGAGAGAGAGCGAAAGAATCAAAGAGGAGGAACTAAGATGTTATTTCACAGGTAAAAGATATTTCTAACATTACTGATAGCATACATAATATTTCTCACTATATAAGTTACTAGATAGGCGAAATAAATATCTGAGATCTGTGCCCGACGTAGAAACAGCAGGAGCTACTCAGGGGTCTTACAAGCTTTTCTAAATCCATGCAATGCTGGAAAACTTTCGGTAGTGTCAACAGGTTTCGTCTATATGCTTCGCTTGAGTGGGGCAGCGAAGACTGAACTAGTCTTCGCTAGCGGAAAAGTTTCACTTGTGGTCTCTTATCAGCCATAACCACTTTGCGTATAGTTAAGTTAATTTTTTGGCTCAAAATGCAAAAAGCAAGGCCATGTAGGGGGACATGGAGTTATGTACAGGGTGGTGTTCATGCAAAGAGTTCAGGCCATTTCTGGTCAAGAGAGACTTTGAACCGAGCGGTCGTCGGCATCTTCACTATCTCGTCCGGCAGCTTATTCCATGGATCCGCAACCCGGACGGAGAAAGCCCCTCTCCTTCGATTGAGATGAAATCGTCGCAGATAGAGCTTTTCGGAGTGAACCCGCAGCCGACGCTCTGGAGCAGGAGTGAAGAACAGCTCTTTCGAGAGGTTACACTTTCCGCTTATGATGTTGGGAGCAAGAATGAGATCACCACAGCGTCGTCATTTTTCTAGAGAATGTTTCTAGAGTATGTTTCATCTGTCGTGCCTATCTCCTTCGTGGCTTTCATCAGTTGTTTGGCTCTTCAACCTATTCTCTGTAGGAAATAGCGCACCGATCTCGCTGGAAAGCCGCAGTAGCCGACTTCAATGGGGAATGAAGCTGCATGATGCCTTCCTTTAGAAATCTAATACCCTTTGGTGGTGGTAGTTGCTGATGTTTGTTAGCCTTGACTCTTTGCAGTTTCTCCCACTTGGCGATTTCTGAAAGGACCTTATCATATTTCTGCTTGTATCTGTCTTCTCCCAGTATCCTAGGCATCTGGTTAAAATATGGAATAGTACTTAAATAATTATATAACTTTATTACTCTTAATTCAATGTTATCTTAACATCTTAAAACTCATATTGAGAATATTATAGGTTCTTTTGTTTAATCCACACAGCAGTTCATATTACTTTTCAACATGCGGAGATCAATAAAATTAGTACCAGAACAATAGTGGAATCGGTTTATTCGACTGCACGTTCTCGCATTCAATGCAGGTCTTAGTGCGGTGAGCTGGCAGACTCCTTTGAACGAAGAACAAAATGCTTTGCAGTATTTCTTCTGGTTCTTTACCT
>NW_021823606.1:0-10000 GCF_006345805.1 Octopus sinensis | reverse complement strand
ATCTTCTGGCTGCTTTTTGATAGTTATAAAAACAAGAACTCCGTAAGCTAAAGGCAGTTACTGAGAGCGACCATCAGTGAGTGTGAATGTTATTATTGCACTTTCTTCAAACACTTCATTCATATGTTTATATAACCTCTCTCACAAACCTCCGACAATCTTTCTCGCCAACCTCCGAAAAACCTCTTTTGCCAACCTCCAACAATTTCTCCCTCCTCCAGCTGACAGTTTTTGTACATTTTCGTGACGGAAAATACACCTTTTGTGGCATTATAACCAAATTGCTTCTTATATCAGAGTAATAAGGCGTTTCAATAGAACATATTTACCCCCGGGAATTACCCGGTACACTAGCTAGTATATATATATATATATATATATATATATATATATATATATATATATATATATATATATATATATATATATATACATATATATATAAAATATGTGCCCACGTTGGGCGCAACATATTTTAATGGTGGTGGCCCCAGCATGGCCACAGCTCGTGAGCTGAAACTTTATAATATATATATATATATATATATATATATATATATATATATATATATATATAAACTCAGAGTAACAGGTTTTGTTATTTTCTGCTGCTTTAAATAAAAGCATATTACTCTACCACTGGTATTTGAGTACTCTTTTTTCCACCTTGTTTCACATTTATGTGTTTACTCCGTGTGTGTATTATATATATAATATATATATAATATATAATATATATATATATATATATATATATATATATATATATATATATATATATATATATATATATATAATATATATATATATATATATATTATATTATATATATATAATATGCATGCTTATTGAGGCGCAATGGCCCAGTGGTTACTGTAGGGCAGCGGACACGCGTTCGTAAGTCCGCGGTTTCGATTTCCAGACCAGAGTTGCGAGTGTCTATTTAGCTAAAACATCTAAAACTCCACGAGGCTCCGGCAGGGGTGGGTGAACCCTGCTGAACACTTTCACCACAACTTTCTCTCACTCTTTGTTCATGTTTCTGTTGTACCTGTATTTCAAAGGGCCAGCCTTGTCACGCTGAACCTCCCCGAGAACTACGCTTAGGATACGCTTGTCTGTGGGGTGCTCAGCCACTTGCACGTTAATTTCACGAGTAGGCTGTTCCGTTGATGGGATCAACTGGAACCCTCGACGGAGTGCCACGCATATGCTTATGAACATGTAACGATTTTATAGGAATAACCACAAATTATATATTTCTTCATTGTTTATAACTTACAGGAACAGGTCATATACAATTTTGTTTATTAATTCATATTTCGAAGACCATAATTTTTGTTGAGCATCTTCTTCTTCTTCTTCTTCTTCTTCTTCTTCTTCTTCTTCTCTTCTTCTTCTTCTTCTTCTTCTACTACTACTATACTACTACTACTACTACTACTACCACTATTGACACCAGTTTCTTCCTGCTATACTGATTTCAAAACACCAATGTGTGTATTTTGCCTTTCATGCAACTGGGGTCATTAAAATAAGCACTAGACATTTTAGCTTATATTGTTAGCATATAATGATTCAATCGGCCAAACTTTCTCTAACAGATTCGTGGGTTGATGCCAATGAATAAAACCGTTAAGGCACTAAGTAGCTGGAACTAGTGGAAACAGAAACAACGAAAGGAAATACAGAGCTGACTATGATTTTTATCAATTATGTTTAGGTCAAACGTGGAGGCGCAATGGTCCAGTGGTTAGGGCAGCGGACTCGCGGTCGGAGGATCGCGGTTTCGATTTCCAGACCGGGCGTTGTGTGTGTTTATTGAGCGAAAACACCTAAAAGCTCCACGAATCTCCAGCAGGGGGAGGTGGCGACCCCTGTTGAGCAACTTCTTTTGCCACAACTTTCTCCCATTCCCTCTTCCTGTTTCTTGAGTAATGCTGCGATGGACTGGCGTCCCGTTCAACTGGGGGGGGGGGACATATACGCCACAGAAACCGGGAAAACCGGGCCCATGAGCCTGGCTAGGCTTGAAAAGGGCGACGCTTTTATATTTAGGTCAAACAAAGTGCCTGTTGAATAATTTAATTATCAATGCATCATTCTCAACAAAATAGAGCCTTGACTCTATTCAAGAGAAATTATGACTGTGTTTAGACATAAAATCACGAGCAAAACATTATGAACCAGGTTAGGCAGTATATGGTGTTTGATTTGGACCATGCATTTCTATGTTTAATGTTGCATACCTGCTTTGTATGAATAAATCTATAATCAACGGAGTTCCAACCGTGACAGTCGTGTGTTTTTTCAAGCCTATACATTATCGTGACTTGTTATTAACCATACATTTGTACGTTCATTATTCTTAGCTGTATGTTAGCCCTATGTAAATGGGTTTATAATCAACGATGTTCCAGCTGTGACTATCCTGGGTTTTCTTTAATGAAATGTGTCCTTCCCTTTTTATAACTGTAATGCTTGAGCTGATGATGATTTAGCTGCTATTTCTACCAACCACTTAGCGACTTCCTCGCTATCTCTCTTTCGTACAGGAGTCGATATTTTGTTTCAGGCCTAAGGGAATTTGTAAAATAATTACGCGTCGGTTTAAAAGACCATACAAATTCTGCACGCGTATACTGATGCTAAAATATATCGGCGATGGATTAGCCGAATTACTAGAGTGTCGGACAAAGTACTTTGAAGTATTTACTCTGGATTTTTACGTTCTGAGTTCAAATCCAACCAGGGTCTACTTTGCTTTTCATTCTACCGAGATCGATACAATAATTTAGTGGCTAATTAAGCAATGAGCTCATGGATGGCTAATGGGTTGGATGGGTGCTTACGAAGAAGCAAAATCTCCTGAAATATGGTATATTAACCTATTACCCATTTTTTATCCTCCATCTCATTGATGTTTACGTTAGGTATGCTCGAATACGAAATGTCGTAACAAAATCAGTGCTGGCAATAATTTCTTATTTTTTATTGCCCACAAGGGGCCAAACACAGAGGGAACGAACAAGGACAGACAAACGGATTAAGTCGAATATATCGACCCCAAAGCGTAACTGGTACTTATTTAATCGACCCCGAAAGGATGAAAGGCAAAGTGGACCTCGGCAGAATTTGAACTCAGAACGTAGCGGCAGACGAAATACCACTAAGCATTTCGCCCGGCGTGCTAACGATTCTGCCAGCTCGCCGCAGGCAATAATTTCTATGGGAAATCTGTTGAGATAACCTCAACAAACAATTCAATAAAGTATCGGTCAAGTACTTTGAACCACCTAAACATCTCTCCACAAATTTTAGGTCTTGGCCTCTGTATGGAGAAACTTTAAGTAGCAACAAAACATCAGAGATAGGCTAATCAACACGATAAGAAATATTCTTATCGAATTAGTAATTGAAAATCTCAAGATAGAAAACTACCATAAAACTTCTTTCAAACCGCACTGTGTGTTTATAAACAGAAGAACTTTTAATTATCACATCAATGTGTAACCACGGTGTAACGATAATATTTTTACAAGCTTTACCAAAGCCTGCCTGATTGCGATGGTTTCAAAGAAACGATGAAATGAGTCCTATTCATAGTTTCAGTGACTTACTGCTTTGTTCTATTTTTCAATTAACCTGTCTTATTTGGAAAATGTTAGCAAAAATATTTATCTTACTGGAAAGAAGACTTGGTTCCGTTCCCGAAAATAAATCAATCACTCGTATTGTAATTTTCAAATAGCAAAATTAAAGGTCGAAACATTGTTATTCCATTTTATATTAACTCTGTAACATAAGAACATTTCTAATGCTCGTGGACAACTCCGCTCAAAATAGCTCTATAAATCGATAATAAGAATAGGACTTATTACTAATTAACACTTCCTGAAAATGACTAATATTCAATGAATTTTTTTCAGTATATCAATGTGATACAGTCTTTATAAAGTTTATTATTGAGTTAGTGTTTTACCATTGGTTTTTTCAATATTTTTTGGTGGGGAGGGGGATTCAAATTCCGCTGAGGTCAACGTTGCCATTCATCCTTTCGGAGTCGATAAATTAAGTCCCAGTTGCTTACTGGGGGTCGATGTAATCGACTGGGCCCCCTCTTCCTAAATTTCGGGCCTTGTGCCTAGAGTAGAAAAGAATGTTTCTTGATGGAATTTCAACTGAGCAGACCGAAGACCGCACTGTATATCGCCAGACAGCGTATCCGGTGCTAGCTCTAATAACACTGCCTTTACGGTGATGATGAATAATTACTTTAAATACATACTTACATACATACATACATACATACATATATACATACATACATACATGCATACACATACATACACCCACACACACATACACATAGGTATACATATATATATATATATATATATATCTATATATATATATATATATATATATATATATATATATATATAATAAATATATAGATGTATGTATGTATAATAAAGCTTTATTAAATATATCCAATGAGAATATTATATACTGATTTTATATTGAGTGCTCTATTGTATCAAATTATTAATACTATTAAAGTATTTATATATTTAATACGAGCGATTATATATATATATATTAATAATATATTATTATAAATATTAGAAAATCAATATCAAAACTCCTCAGAAAGATATACGCGTGTGAAAAATAATTGTTGTACTAAAAAAGTATATAAATAAATAAATATAAATATGTATAAAAATATATGCAAATATCTATAAGTATAAATATATAATGTATATGACAGTTTAAAAGTTTTGAATTAATTATTTAAAGCATGTTATGATCGTTTCACAGAAGAGTTGTCCCTATAATGAAATCCTATATTGATAAGCATTTATAGACAACGCGTCTGCTCTTCAGAGATATATAACTTGAATTCTGTATAACATATCGAATGGTAGTTTGTTTTTTTGTTTTTTTTTAATTTGAAGTAAAACTACAAAATGGTGTTTGTTTGAAAGATAAATTAAAAATTAAAAATTGATGTGAGTCTTTAAATCCATATATACTTCCTTGGTTATTCTTCTGCAATAATCCATATTTATATGTAAAATCCATTATATTGTCTTGTATTCCAAATATAGTTCATATAGTTAGTTTAGAAATGTGAAATTTGTATATACTTTAGCACGAGAATCTTGAAATTCATATATGTCTTCTTGGTAATTCCTCTGTAGCAATCCATAATACTTTTGTCCTGGTAATTCCTCTGTTGCAATTCATAATACTTTTGTATAAAATTCATTATATTATCCGGTAATCCAATAATACAAAATCAAATTATATTATCACATTAATGTGTGACCACGGAGTAACGATAATATTTTTACGAGCTTTATCTGATTACGAGCCTATCTGATTGCGATAGTTTCAAAGAAACGATGAAATGAGTCCTATTCATAATTTCAGTGACTTACTGCTTTGTTCTATTTTTCAATTAACCTGTCTTATTTGGAAAATGTTAACGAAAATATTTATCTTACTGGAAAGAAGAGCTAGTTCCGTTCCCGAAAATAATTTGAGGAAGACAACGGGCTATAAACTTAGAGCAACAAATTTTGTCACAGAGATTACATATATATGTATATATTCATACATACATAATTATGGACAAGTCATAATTCATAATTATTCAACGTAATCAAATTGTTAGATTATCAGACACAATGTCACGCACAATTTGTTCCAGCTCACTGCGCACTCATTTCACATATCACTAAGTTCGACTTTGACTTTCATCCTTTTTACGCCAATAAGTAGGTTGACTGAATTGATAGCAGGTTAAACGAGATTTATTGCTCTGTCTTTTCTGGTTTATTGCCTTTCTGACGTAATCCCCGTGACGAAATTTGTTGCTAAGTTGTATCGCCCGTTGTCTTCCTCTTTGATAACATAGATGGTATGGAATAAAAAGATTTGCATCCATGAACGAATGCCAGTAATCCATTTAAAAAAAATCTTGTCCAGTCCTGCACCCTGGTGAAGAACTGCGCAGTTGCTGATCCCTGATATCAGGGACCATACAAAGACCCACGAATTATGTCTATACGTTTCTCCATCTTACCCGATTAGAGTTACAAACTCAGTTTTCGGGGAATCTTACCGTGAGACTGTGGAGACTGTGACAGGAGTAACAAACTCAATTATAGGTTTGATAATTCTTATCCGTTTTCCGAAATCAGAACTATCAGAACTATCAAACCTATCATTGAGAATCGAAGACACTATCAATTCGTCGTCCAAATGCCATATTCTAATAGATAGATAGATAGATAGATAGATAGATAGATAGATAGATAGATAGATAGATAGATAGATAGATAGATAGACAGACAGGCAAACAGGCAGGCAGGCAGGCAGACAGACAGACAGACAGACAGACAGACAGACAGACAGACAGATAGATAGATAGATAGATAGATAGATAGATAGATAGATAGATAGATAGATAGATAGATAAACAGACTGACAGACAAATAGATAGATAGATACGTACATACATACATATTATATATATGTGTGTGGGTGGGCCTGTGTGGGTGGGCCTATGTGCGTGGGGGTGTATGTGCGTGTGTGTGAATGTAAAGTGTTAGAAGTGGTATACAGATATTGTATATCGAGAAAAAGCGTTAATTCTTTATTATATAATTCTTTATTATTAGCGTTTTCGTTCGTTTAAATGAACTCTTCAAGGTAAGATTTAAAATCAAAATGATACCGATAAAAACAGAGCGTTCCTTTGTTCTGCTATGTGACGTTTTTTACTTGTTCTTTTATAGATGTTTTTTACTTTGTTTAGAAGAGGAAGAATTTTTGTTTCATTTTTTTTTTTGAGAATGGGAGGAAAAGCAAAGAGGGGAAAGTGAGAGAGAGAGAGAGATGTTTCTTTTCAATAACGTTGTTTGTTTTGGAGACGAGAGCGGAAGAAGAAAAAATTCAGATTAACATTGGAACTACTTTCCAAAATAAAAGTAACCATATAATGTAAATGTGTCGTCTTCATCCATCATCATTACTATTAATAAAAAATGATAATAAAATGACCATGGAGAAGCTCTCTTGATGGTCACCAAAGCCATTTAGCATGCATGTCTTACTGTCTCCTTTTTTCTCGATATATATATATATATATATAGACAGACAGACAGACAGACAGACAGACAGATAGATAGATGATAGATAGATAGATAGATAGATAGATAGATAGATAGATAGATAGATAGATAGATAGATAGATAGATAGATAGACAGACTGCCAGACAAATATATAGATAGATAGTACATACATACATATTATATATATAATATATATATATATATATATATGTGTGTGTGTGTGTGTGTGTGTGTGGGTGGGCCAGATACCCGAAGAGATGGTCTTGTGGATTTCCACTTCGGCATCTGAAACTCAGAGTTTTATCTTGAATATTGAGTAATTGTAACATTTATTGTATATATATATATATATATATATATATATATATATATATATATATATAATATATATATATATATATGTGTGTGTGTGTAAATATATATATATATATATGCCCAGATGTGGCAGTGTGGTAGAAAGCTTGCCTTCCCACACATGGTTCCGGTTTCAGTGGCACCTTGGACAAGTGTCTTCTACTATATTCTCGGGTCGACCAAAGCCTTGTGAGTGTATCTGGTAGACGGAAATTGAAAGAAACCCGCCGTATGTTGCGTGTGTGTGCGTGTGTGTGTGTGTGTGTGTGTGTGTGTGTGTGTTATGCGTGTATTTCTGTCTGTCTGTATTTGTCCTCCACCACCGCTAGAGAACCGGTTCGGTGAAAGAGACTGATAGAATACACGGTTTTTTAAAACTAAATACTGGGGTCATTTTGTTCGACTAAAAGTGTTCAATGCGGTGCTCCAGTGTGGCTACAGTCAAATGGCTGAAACAAAAGAAATGCATACATACATATATACATCGACTTGAACCAGTATCCAAGTAATATTATAAATCCTAAGATGAGTAACTATATCGAGAATAAACTGAGATAGCAATAAATTTTCAATAATATTCTGATATACTGAAAAGCTATATTACACATTTGTCGCCATTTTCAGGAAAGGTCTATTGACCGTAAAATTTGTGATATTATTATCATTATTATTATTACTATTATTATCATCATCATCATCATCATCATCATCATCACTGATTTATCGAGTTCCTTTGAACGAAGATACACCAGGGGATTACTACTTTTCCTGCATAATCGATTAGATGTAAATATAAATGATAACACATTGGTTAATAAATTTTGTTGTCATGTTTGATTTATTATCATAAAGGAAACCAAACTTTCTAAGATGTAAGACTTTTCAGCACGAAAAATACGTTTGTGAAGCTTTTCCAAATACGATAGTATTACTCTAAATGTGTGACAAAGCAGTAAGTTGCTAGGATAACGGAAAGGGCAGTTTCATCATTACTTGAGAAGCATCGGAAACAAGCTTTGGTAAAGCTTGTGAGAATCTCATCGAAAATCAATTATTGATGTGACTTTTAAAACATTTCTGAAATACGTCTTATGGTAGTTTTGTATCTCGAGAGGTTTTCATTGGAAATTTGATACGGTTACTTGATTAATGTATTTCAGACATTTTCCTACCACGTGACATATTGTCTTCAAAATCTTAGTAATCTTTTGTTTTTGCCTCGGTAAAATGTGTCGTCGATTTGACCGATGTCAATAAAAGGGTTAGAGCGATCTTACTAAGCTTTCGTAGAACGGCAAGTGCATGTTGGATGTTATAGAGCTTGAAATAAATACACATTACATTCGTAGCTAGAACTCCTTTTCTCATAGAACTCGAGGTTAACAACAACTGCATCAGTAAATGTAGAAAGGGATGGTCTCAAACCAGAGGCCGTAATGTACCTAGTCTGACTCACTATCTCCTGTCTGAAATTCTATGACTAAATACCATTACAATTTTCTCTGATTAGGCACAAGGCTAATTTTTGTAAAGAATTAGGTATCAATAACTGAATTAATGCAAGTGGTTCTAATTGATCTAGACTTAGGAAATGAAAACCAACTCGGCAATTTTTCCGTTACTTCTGTTTCTGCTATTGAAGACCATCAAATCTTAACGATTTTTTACATTAGCACAAATCTACGAATTTATACGGGAAGATTTTAACCTATTAATGGACCCCATAACATACCTAGTAATATTTTACTGCCCCCGGTGGGATGAAGGGAAAAGGTCTCACGTATGCGATTTGCTATTACTTCATGGAAGGACGAATCTAAATGCTGTCTGGCATTTAGTTAGAAGCTGTATCACTTCTTACATTCCACTGCATTTCTTTCAAAGACGCCATCATAACCATTATGCAATGGAAATAACTGACTGTTTTCTGAAACTAATTTTTTTAAAATTAATATCAATACTTCTTAAGGTGGTGGCGAGCTAGCAGAATCGTTAGCACAGAGGGCAAAATGCTTAGCGGCTTTTGGATTCTAAGTTCTAATTCCACAGAGGGTGACTTTGCGTTTCATCATTCCGAGGTCGTTAAAATAAGTACCATTTGAGCACTGAGGCCGATGTAATCGATTCACCTCTGCCCTTGAAATTGCTGGCTTTGTGCCAAAATTTGATCTCAAAGTTTTAAGCGTTTAGTAAAATGAACGATTGGTTGATTCAGCTTGGGATAAGACAACCGAATCTAAGGGCAGCGGTTCGTCTCCGCCCCATTGTTAATATATTGTGTCCCTGAACTATAATTCAACAACTTCCAACAGTTAGCTTGTAAACTGTATTAGGTGAGGATGGGAAATCAAACAAGCGTATTTGACCATGTACGGTTATTGCAATCAAACAGTCTACGTAGATTTATGAATCTGTGAGTTGAAGTTAGAATTTTAAACAGCAATTTGCTGAGAAGAAAAATTGCATTGTTCCAAAATATCAAAAAATAAATTTATAAAAT
>NW_021823605.1:20000-21811 GCF_006345805.1 Octopus sinensis | reverse complement strand
TATATATATTTATATTTATATTCATACATACACAAACGCACAATCATATATATGTATATGTGTGTGCGTGTATGCGTGTGTATATTCTTTTTTACTTTTATATATCCGTTGGTTTATACATCCATTGGTTTCTTGTTGAGAGAAATCTCTCCCAATTATCAAGCCTGTCACATGAGAAGGTTTGTACTCGTTCCGTTCTGAATGAAAATACAGGAGTTTACACGAGACTGTACTGGACTTGAGGATAAATAAACAAATATAATGATTATGCATACTCGTTCTAATGTTCCACGTGACAGCATTTTCTCTCAGCATGAAACCATTGGTAGCCTTGTTAAACCACAAATAAAGATATTTATCCACCAATGGCGGTGTTGAGAACTCATCCCCATGATTGTATTTGCGTGTTTGTGTGGCGGGTAGGACAAATCGCTGGAAAGAAATCCGAGAACAAAACTCCCTGAGACAAAAAAAAATTAAGTACTTTTGAAATCACTTTTATTCTTATTATGGTAGTTCATGAACACTTCTCTAAGATTTAAGATATCACATTAATTATATAATACCCCAATTACAAAAGTGAGTGATATAAAAGAGCATCATAATGTATCTTTGAAAAATGAAAACAAACAATATCAAAAGCCTTATTAAGTGTTGAGATTCATTTAAAGTACATTTTACTAACAACCTTTATGCTGTGCTCTAAGCCATTCAGAAATTCCTCTTTGGTCTTCCTCTCGTTCACATAGCCCAGAGGAAGGACTTTGTCCTGGGGTAACGGTTGTCCGGGCTTCGTGCGTGCGCGTGTATGTGCGTAGGTATGTATATATTAAGGAGGAACAATCAAAATTAAAATCGGGGCATACCAAAATGAAACGCACCATATTAATGATAACACGGTAAAACAAAAACCAACGGGTAGGCAATCCAGCAAATCCACTGGTGTTTGGTCATCTGGAATTCCAAGGGGAGAACTTCAGCGTTGTATAAAATAACATCAAGAAAACCAACATTTCATAAATGGAAGGAGGGTGGAACGTTAGCACGCCGGGCTAAATGCGCAGCCGTATTTCGTCTGCCGTTACGTTCTGAGTTCAAATTCCGCCGAGGTCGACTTTGCTTTCATCCTTTCGAGGTCGATAAATTAAGTACCAGTTACGCACTGGGGTCTATATAATCAACTTAATCGGTTGTCTGTCCTTGTTTGTCCCTTCTATGTTTAGCCCCTTGTGGGTAGTAAAGAAATAGGTATTTCAGTTAGGTTGTCATAGAAAGTAGACAATAGAAGGAGTGACCAGACGCATGAGAAATTGTTGACCAAACATTATTAATTAGAATACAACAAAGGGAAATAGTGTTGTGTTTCGACACGGTCATTTTTCTTTTTCTTTATTTTTTTTGCGAAATAAACATGCATTATATATTCGTTCTTCACTCGTTTATATTCTAACTCTTGTCCATTGTCCAATCCTTCGTCATACATCTGTGACCTCCTCAGCGACACTTTCCGTCTTCGTGTGTGCTCTTGCTCTGCTTATTCCATTCCCAGAACCAAAAAAAAATGACCATCCCGAAATATAACAAAATCTGTTTCAACACACGACTTCACATCAGGAATCTTGCAACATAAATTCATAAACGTAAAAACGGAAAGATAAGAGGTAATTCCTATCTCATAGGTTCACTGATTGTGGCGACACCCTGCAAAGTAAGCGTATATTAATTACTTTCAGTTTACGCAGAAGTCAAGTTTTATTTAGCCAGTAAGCTGTGGACAATTTCTACAAGGGAACAATCTATTTGATTTCATC
>NW_021823605.1:7500-15000 GCF_006345805.1 Octopus sinensis | reverse complement strand
AAACAGGCAGGCAGGCAGGCAAGAATCCGTTGCATCCTTGTGAAGTAAAAATAAATAGAAAATTAGATAAAACTGAGAACCGTATTAAATTGAGAACAACATTAAATGTACAGAATTATAGTCTTATAACTACATGCACACATCGCATGTAAGTAGGTATATGCAGGCATCTGTATTGCGTAAAATAGATAAATGGATAGAATGCAATAAAATGAACGAGACAAGCTATATTAAATGAATAACGAATTCCTATTTCTTTACTACCCAAAAGGGCCAAACACAGAGGGAACAAACAAGGACAGACAAAGGGATTAAGTCTATTACATCGACACCGGTGTGTAACTGGTACTTAATTTATAGACCTTGAAAGGATGAAAGGCAAAGTCAACCTCGGCGGAATTTGAACTCAGAACGTAACGTCAGACGAAGTACCCATTTCTTTACTACCCAAAAGGGGCCAAACACAGAGAGGACAAACAAGGACAGACAAAGGGATTAAGTCTATTACATCGACACCAGTGTGTAACTGGTACTTAATTTATAGACCTTGAAAGGATGAAAGGCAAAGTCAACCTCGGCGGAATTTGAACTCAGAACGTAACGTCAGACGAAGTACCCATTTCTTTACTACCCAAAAGGGGCCAAACACAGAGAGGACAAACAAGGACAGACAAAGGGATTAAGTCTATTACATTGACACCAGTGTGTAACTGGTACTTAATTTATAGACCTTGAAAGGATGAAAGGCAAAGTCAACATCGGCGGAATTTGAACTCAGAACGTAACGTCAGACGAAATACCTGTTTCTTTACTACCCAAAAGGGGCCAAACACAGAGAGGACAAACAAGGACAGACAAAGGGATTAAGGCGATTATATCGACCCCAGTGCGTAACTGGTACTTAATTTATAGACCTTGACAGGATGAAAGGCAAATTCAACCTCGGCGGAATTTGAACTCAGAACGTAACGTCAGACGAATACCCATTTCTTTACTACTACCCAAAGGGGCCAAACACAGAGAGGACAAACAAGGACAAACAAGGATTAAGTCTATTACATCGACACCAGTGTGTAACTGGTACTTAATTTATAGACCTTGAAAGGATGAAAGGCAAAGTCAACATCGGCGGAATTTGAACTCAGAACGTAACGTCAGACGAAATACCTGTTTCTTTACTACCCAAAAGGGGCCAAACACAGAGGGAACAAACAAGGACAGACAAACGGATTAAGGCGATTACATCGACACCAGTGTGTAAGTGGTACTTAATTTATAGACCTTGAAAAGATGAAAGGCAAAGTCAACATCGGCGGAATTTGAACTCAGAACGTAACGTCAGACGAAATACCTATTTCTTTACTACCCAAAAGGGGCCAAACACAGAGAGGACAAACAAGGACAGACAAAGGGATTAAGGCGATTATATCGACCCCAGTGCGTAACTGGTACTTAATTTATAGACCTTGAAGGATGAAAGGCAAGTCAACCTCGGCGAATTTGAACTCAGAACGTAACGTCAGACGAAATACCTATTTCTTTACTTTCTACCCAAAAGGGGCCAAACACAGAGAGAGACAAACAAGGACAGACAAAGGGATTAAGTCTATTACATCGACACCAGTGTGTAACTGGTACTTAATTTATAGACCTTGATAGGATGAAAGGCAAAGTCAACCTCGGCGGAATTTGAACTCAGAACGTAACGTCAGACGAAATACCCATTTCTTTACTACCCCAAAAGGGGCCAAACACAGAGAGGACAAACAAGGACAGACAAACGGATTAAGGCGATTATATCGACCCCGTGCGTAACTGGTACTTATTTATAGACCTTGAAAGGATGAAAGGCAAATCAACCTCGGCGGAATTTGAACTCAGACGTAACGTCAGACGAAATACCCATTCTTTACTACCCAAAAGGGGCCAACACAGAGAGGACAAACAAGGACAGACAAAGGGATTAAGTCTATTACATCGACACCAGTGTGTAACTGGTACTTAATTTATAGACCTTGAAAGGATGAAAGGCAAAGTCAACATCGGCGGATTTGAACTCAGAACGAACGTCAGACGAAATACCTGTTTCTTTACTACCCAAAAGGGGCCAAACACAGAGGGAACAAACAAGGACAGACAAACGGATTAAGGCGATTACACATCGACACCAGTGTGTAAGTGGTACTTAATTTATAGACCTTGATAGGATGAAAGGCAAAGTCAACCTCGGCGGAATTTGAACTCAGAACGTAACGTCAGACGAAATACCTATTTCTTTACTACCCAAAAGGGGCCAAACACAGAGAGGACAAACAAGGACAGACAAACGGATTAAGGCGATTATATCGACCCCAGTGCGTAACTGGTACTTAATTTATAGACCTTGAAAGGATGAAAGGCAAAGTCAACCTCGGCGGAATTTGAACTCAGAACGTAACGTCAGACGAAATACCTATTTCTGTACTACCCAAAAGGGGCCAAACACAGAGGACAAACAAGGACAGACAAGGGATTAAGTCTATTACATCGACACCAGTGTGTAACTGGTACTTAATTTAAGACCTTGAAAGGATGAAGGCAAGTCAACTTCGGCGGAATTTGAACTCAGAACGTAACGTCAGACGAAATACCCATTTCTTTACTACCCAAAAGGGGCCAAACAAAGAGAGGACAAACAAGGACAGACAAAGGGATTAAGTCTATTACATCGACACCAGTGTGTAACTGGTACTTAATTTATAGACCTTGAAAGGATGAAAGGCAAAGTCAACATCGGCGGAATTTGAACTCAGAACGTAACGTCAGACGAAATACCTGTTTCTTTACTACCCAAAAGGGGCCAAACACAGAGGGAACAAACAAGGACAGACAAACGGATTAAGGCGATTACATCGACACCAGTGTGTAAGTGGTACTTAAATTATAGACCTTGAAAAGATGAAAGGCAAAGTCAACATCGGCGGAATTTGAACTCAGAACGTAACGTCAGACGAAATACCTATTTCTTTACTACCCAAAAGGGGCCAAACACAGAGAGGACAAACAAGGACAGACAAACGGATTACGTCTATTACATCGACCCCAGTGTGTAACTGGTACTTAATTTATAGACCTTGAAAGGATGAAAGGCAAAGTCAACCTCGGCGGAATTTGAACTCAGAACGTAACGTCAGACGAAATACCTATTTCTTTACTACCCAAAAGGGGCCAAACACAGAGAGGACAAACAAGGACAGACAAACGGATTACGTCTATTACATCGACCCCAGTGTGTAACTGGTACTTAATTTATAGACCTTGAAAGGATGAAAGGCAAAGTCAACCTCGGCGGAATTTGAACTCAGAACGTAACGTCAGACGAAATACCTATTTCTTTACTACCAAAAGGGGCCAAACACAGAGAGGACAAACAAGGACTGACAAACGGATTAAGTCTATTACATATCGACCCCAGTGTGTAACTGGTACTTAATTTATAGACCTTGAAAGGATGAAAGGCAAAGTCAACCTCGGCGGAATTGAACTCAGAACGTAACGTCCAGACGAAATACCTATTTCTTTACTACCAAAAGGGGCCAAACACAGAGAGGACAAACAAGGACAGACAAACGGATTAAGGCGATTATATCGACCCCAGTGCGTAACTGGTACTTAATTTATAGACCTTGAAAGGATGAAAGGCAAAGTCAACCTCGGCGGAATTTGAACTCAGAACGTAACGTCAGACGAAATACCTATTTCTTTACTACCCAAAAGGGGCCAAACACAGAGGGAACAAACAAGGACAGACAAACGGATTAAGGCGATTATATCGACCCCAGTGCGTAACTGGTACTTAATTTATAGACCTTGAAAGGATGAAAGGCAAAGTCAACCTCGGCGGAATTTGAACTCAGAACGTAACGTCAGACGAAATACTTATTTCTTTACTACCCAAAAGGGGCCAAACACAGAGAGGACAAACAAGGACTGACATACGGATTAAGTCTATTACATCGACACCAGTGTGTAACTGGTACTTAATTTATAGACCTTGAAAGAATGAAAGGCAAAGTCAACCTCGGCGGAATTTGAACTCAGAACGTACGTCAGAACGAAATACCTATTTCTTTACTACCCGAAAGGGGCCAAACACAGAGAGGAAACAAACAAGGACAGACAAACGGATTAAGCGATTATATCGACCCCAGTGCGTAACTGGTACTTAATTTATAGACCTTGAAAGGATGAAATGCAAAGTCAACCTCGGCGGAATTTGAACTCAGAACGTAACGTCAGACGAAATACCTATTTCTTTATTACTACCCAAAAGGGGCCAAACACGAGAGGACAAACAAGGACTGACAAACGGATTAAGTCTATTACATCGACACCAGTGTGTAACTGGTACTTAATTTATAGACCTTGAAAGGATGAAAGGCAAGTCAACCTCAACCTCGGCGGAATTTGAACTCAGAACGTAACGTCAGACGAAATACCTATTTCTTTACTACCCAAAAGGGGCCAAACACAGAGAAACAAACAAGACAGACAAACGGATTAAGGCGATTACATCGACCCCAGTGTGTAACTGGTACTTTTTATAGACCTTGAAAGGATGAAAGGCAAATTCAACCTCGGCGAATTTGAACTCACCATAAACGTCAGACGAAATACCTATTTCTTTACTACCCAAAAGGGGCCAAACACAGAGGGAAAAAAACAAGGACAGACAAAGGGATTAAGGCGATTACATCGACCCCAGTGTGTAACTGGCACTTCATTTATAGACCTTGAAAGTATGAAAGGCAAAGTCAACCTCGGCGGAATTTGAACTCAATGTAACGTCAGACGAAATACCGCAAAGCAGTTCGCCCGGCGTGCTAACGTTTCTGCCAGCTCGGTGCCTTGATGTATAACATAATACTGTCCACCCCTCAGACACCGTCCCTCACACACGTGTGTATGTGTGTGTATCTGATGCATGTTCTCAGTTTTTCTCAGCCATCGGAATAACTTGAGATTCGTGAAAGGAAGACGTTTTTTATGTTCCTCGGAACGTATGAAACAAGGACTAAATAAAGTCTGAAAACAAGCATTGACTTTTGGGATAAATTTATGGGAATGTTCTGTTGTGTCTGGGGAGAGGTCATTTTCTTTTTGTGCCTTATAATATAACACACTCACCAGTAAATTTCCACTTTTTTCTTATTATATTTTTTCCTAAAATTTTCGTTGCGTCTTGCAACCGAGAGTCAAAACTATTGAAAAGGTTGCAAGACGCAACGAAAATTTTAGGAAAATAGAATAAGAAAAAAGTGAAATTTTACTGGTGAGTGTGTTATATTATAAGGCACAAAAAGAAAATGACTCTCCCCAGACACAACAGAATATGCTTCAACACACGAACTCACACAAAGAATTTGCAAACCAAATCCCTAAACGAATTTTATGGGAACGTTTTAGACGTAACGGACTAAGCAAGCAATATGAATACAATGATAATTGAAAGCAAATTTCAGTATTCTTCGTAATATGGGAACCGACAATACAGTGGTCAACTGTAGGTTGTACCGACAGAACAACCTTTTTTCGTAAGTGTGATTGCTTTAGACAAACGAATCTTAGGTTTATGAAGAGCGACGAAAACCCAAGCTACACCATTGCGATTATTTTTATTATTATTAATTTTGGTTGTGAGAAAAAGGGTATGATCCTATTCCTTACATACTAGTGGGATTTGGTTCAGATTGCTAGTAACCAAAACCATAGCCGTCACTTGCAAGCGAGCATGGCCTAGTAGTATGTATTCTGTTCTGGAGAATTATTTTATGCATTTATGTACTAACGAGCAGATGTAGATACCTTTTCGGATATCCAACTCATTTTATTCACCAGAAAACCGAAAATATAACGGCAGGTAAGAGAGAGAGAGAGGGAGGGAGATAGATAGATAGATAGATAGATAGATAGATAGATAATACAACGGACAAATAGAGAGAGAGAGAGAGAGAGTGAAAGAGAGAGTGAAAGAGAAAGACGTGGAAGCTACACCACCAACTGGACGGTATTTACAGCTGAGTAAACCGGGAATGAAATGTGAAATGAAGCGCCTTACTCAAGGACACAATGCACTACCCGGTCTGGGAATTGAAACCGCGACTTTATGATCACGAGCTGAACACCCTAATCGCCAGGTAACCTGAGTAAACAAATTAAGGCATTTTGCTCAATGCTCTACCCATTCTGCCATGTTTAATAATCCTGATTTAATATAAAAATTAAAAAAAACACAAATGGTCAAATGGAAAATAGAAACAACGTTTGGATATTCTTTATTTGGATATTCCTCATATTAAGGAAATAGTGAAAAGATGGAAAACGGAGTCAATTGAGGTAAAGTTCCAAGTGAAACTATGTCGCTATTAATTATAATTAATACAATTAATAAAGACTGAAGCAGTCGTAAGACCATTGTCATGATCAAGGAAGACCGAAATCACGTGATGTGGTAGTCCTGGCGGTGACGATGGCAGTTGTGTGTGTGTGTGTATGTATGTGTGTGTGTGCGTGCATGCGTGTGTGTATGTTCGTGTGTCTGTGTTTGTCCCTTCATCATCGCTTGACAATCGCTGTTGGTGTGTTTACATCCCCGTAACTTGGTGGTTCGGCAAAAGTGGCCGATAGAATAGTAACTAGGCTTACAAAGAATTAGTCCTGGGATCGATTTCTTCGACTAAAGGCGATGCTCCTGCAAGGCCACAGTCAAATGACTGAAACAAGCTAAAAAGAGTAAACAAAAAAGAGTATATGTATGCATGTAAATATGTATCATGAATGTATGTATAAATGTCTATGTATGTATTAGGTATACATGTATTTATGTCTATGTATATATGTTTGTGTGTATGTATGAATGTCTATATATATGTATGTATGCATATTTGTATGTATGTATGCATGTATATATATATAATGAATGTATGTATAAATTTCTATGTATGTATTATGTATACATGTATGTATATCTATGTATTATGTTTGTGTGTATGTCTGAATGTCTATATATATATATATTAATATATATATATATATAATATATATATATATATATATATATATATATATGTATGTATGTATGTTTTCTCTTTCTGGTTTTTAATTTAGTGTAAATTTTGATTGATCAAGTCTTGGTAGCAAGGTTGTGAAGAAAAGTATCAAGATTTAACTGTCATCTTTTAAATCTTTAGAAGGTCTTGTAGATTTCTATGCTTCCAGATATCGTGATCATTTGTAGCATTTGAAATAAAGATTTGCATTCTCTTCTCAAGATTCCAAATTCAGCCATACTTTTCTTCCTCCGTCTTCCCGTCTTTGGATCTTTCCTTTTCTTATGTTTCTCACGAAGAGCTCCGCTCGAAACGTTAAACCCTCCTTCTTTCCTGAGCGTCCAATAACACTATACTTGTTCCAAGTCCTCACGTTGTTGTGTTTTCTCTTTGTGTTTTCATGTTTGGATTA
>NW_021823605.1:0-5000 GCF_006345805.1 Octopus sinensis | reverse complement strand
TGAGCATGACGCTTAATAATATCGTTGTTCCACAGTGTAGCTATCTGTAAGTGAGTACTATCCATGAACTGGTACAACCATCTCTCCCACCAGGGAGAGAGGGCTCTACCAGTTCTTGGGTCAGTGGTTCATATGAACCTTGGGGTCCACATAAGATTTTGTTGCTAAAATTTATTTAGGATCTTTTCGCTTTGACCGGCAGATTTTTAAAATAATTTCTTTGTAACTAAACACTTTTAAACTTCGTATACTGGTAGAATGTATTACATAAAACATCTTTTTCTCTTGACTTTCTTGAGAAAATTCTGTAGTTTGTAAGCTATTTGTTGTTTAATTCCTTGCATTTCGGCAATTTCAACCAATCAATGACGTCTATTGAGGTGAATACAATTTCCCCGGATTTTTGTCAACAACAATTATTTGCGGTCAAATAACAAACAAATAAAAGAATAACAAAATATTTTAACAGTTTTTTTAATATAATTTCTTAATAATATTTAATTATAAAAAATATAATAGGATTTCTTAAACATTGAACAGCAATGTGGGTTCGTCTGTATAAAATAGGTATCAAAGGGCAAAAAATGGTTGAGAACCACTGTCTTGGGTGTTTTGCCGTTACGTTCTGAGTTCAAATTCCGCTGTGGTCGACTTTGCCTTTCATCCTTTTGGGGTCAATAAATTAAGTACCAGTTACGCACTGGTTCGATGTAATCGACTTAGTCCGTTTGTCTGTCCTTGCTTGTCCTCTCTGTGTTCAGCCCCTTGTGGGTAATAAAGAAATAGGTATTTCGTCTGTCTTTACGTTCTGAGTTGAAATTCCGCCGAGGTTGACGTTACCTGTCATTCTTTCGGGTTCTATAAATTAAATACCAGTTGCGTACAAAAATTTCAGTCCTTTTGCCAAGAGTAGAAAAGAGTATAATCGGACAAGTTTAATAGTCGTGGTGGTGGTCGTGGTCATAGTCGTCGCCATCATCATCAGCATCGTCATGCAGCATCCTTACAAACCAGACTGTATACAGAAAACGGAATTGTGCGTAGCTTAATGATTAGGGTATTCGGTTCAAGAACGTAAGGTCGTGAGATCGATTCCCGTCGGAGCGTTGCATCCTTGAGCAAGATACTTTATTTCACGTTGCTCCAGTCCACTCAGCTGGCAAAAATGAGTAGTAGTACATGTAATTCAAAGGGCCACCGTTGTTAAGTTCTGTTTCATGCTGAATAACCCTGAAACCTCCGTTAAGGGCACACGTGTCTGTGGAGTGGTCAGCCACTTGCACGTTAATTTCGCAAGCAGGCTGTTCCGTTGATCGGAATAATGAATCTCTCGTCGTCGAACCGACAGAGGTCTAGGTATACAGAGAATAGTGTTTATAGAAAAGCATGTATGTAGAATAGTGTGGACGTAGAACACAATATACATATATGTACGTGTATATATATATATATATATATATATATATACACGCACATATATATATATACACGAATATATATATATATACACGCTAAACCGCATATATTTTTATATAATATATATATATATATATATATATACACGCACATATATGTATATTGTGTTCTACATCCACACTATTCCACATGGAATCTTACATATATACCATTCTACCTAAAAAAATGGATTTACGAATTCAATACCCATACATATCTTGCATCTATTTTCTTTCCTCCACCTCACTCTCTATTTTGTATCACATCTGTATTACGTTCTGAGTTCAAATTCCGCCGAGATCGACTTTGCCTTTCATCCTTTCGGGGTCGATAAATTAAGTACCAGTTACGCACTGGGGTCGATGTAATAGACTTAATCCCTTTCTCTGTCCTTGTTTGTCCCCTCTGTGTTTAGCCCCTTGTCGGTAGTAAAGAAATATATTATCTATTGCTCATTCTTATTGGAAGGTGGTAAGCTGGCAGAAACGTTAGCACGCCGGGCGAAATGCTTTGCGGTATTTCGTCTGCCGTTACGTTCGGAGTTCAAATTACGCCGAGGTCGACTTTACCTTTCATCCTTTCGGGGTCGATAAATTAAGTACCAGTTGCGCACTGGGGTCGATGTAATAGACTTAATCCCTTTGTCTGTCCTTGTTTGTCCTCCCTGCGTTTAGCCCCTTGTGGGTAGTAAAAAAAAAAGGTTTATCAAAGGCTAAACAACAACAGCTGCAACAAAATTATGGAGCTAATATATACAAATCTGCAATAGCCTGTCACGCCCCAGCAATTACCTTCATGTTCCTTGATGGTAGATAAGTAGGTAATTACAACAACGGTAATCTTTCAGTATTTGTCTGAGATCACAACACAACACCATTTACACGATATGAGCAGGAGACTTTTTCAGCCTTGAGTTTGTGAGGTTTTTCTCATTTCACACACGGACTTCTTGAAACGGTTTTGTTGGGTTTAAGAAAATGCCGTGTCGGTGACGGTTTACCCTTATTTATAAATAGGCGGTTCTACGTATTATAAATGTCTTTAGACAGAAACCATTAAATCGTGTGGGCAACACCGTGAAGTTGCCATTATGAAGCTGTTTGACGAAAGATATACGAAGGACGTTTCCTGTCGCCTTCACCAATTTATGGCCAACCGTACATGCTAATGAAACGGTGTTGTGTACTTCTAAACGGCACCGTTTTGTAAATTGGTGCATTGAAAGATTGATGGCTCAAGTACCTTTGTTAAATAAGGAACTCGATGAAAAAGAATATGCATACATATATATATCTGTGTGTGTGTGTGAGAGAGAGAGAGAGAGAGAGAGAGTGTGTGTGTGTGTGTGTGTGTGTGTGTGTGTGTGTGTGTTGTGTGTAGGCTACATATATTACATATGGCTTACGGCCACATCACGTTGAAAGCACCGGTTCTCGTCCGATCACCGAAGTTAAGCAACGTCGAGCCTAATTAGTACTTAGATGCGGTGCTGTGTGGAAAGAAGCTGCTTCCCAACCATATGGTCCGAGTTCAGTCCCACTGCATAGCACGGTGAACAAATGTCTTCTGCTGTACCTCGGGCTGACCAAAACCTTGTGAGTGGATTTGGTAGATAGAAACTGAAAGCTCGTCATATATATATGCGTTTGTGTGTGTGTGTGTGTTTGTGTGTGTGTGTGTGTGTGTGTGTGTGTGTGTGTGTGTGTGTGTGTGTGTGTGTGTGCATTATATTAGGGGATGTCTTTGTATCTGTGTCCCGCTTCCATCGCTTTGACAACCGATGTCGGTGTGTTTACGTCTCTGTAACATAGCATTTCGGCAAAAGAGACGATAAAGTAAGTACTAAGCTTACAAAGAATAAGTTCTGGTATTGATTTCTTCGACTAAAAGGCGCTGCTCCAGCATGGTCACAGTCCAATGACTGAAACAAGTAAATTAAAACAATAAAGTCATGAAATTGAATAAAATAAAAAAAAAATAATTTTAAATTAATTCCAGATATTCATGGCGACTTGTATTCTAAGACGGTGTGAGGTTCATAGAATGGGAGGGAAGGACCTGCCGGAGAGTGTGGTTCCAGTGCTGAATCCCAGAGTCTGGGGAATTAGTGGTAGTTGAAGGCGGCGCGAACTGGCAGAAACGTTAGCACGCCGGGCGCGAAATGCGCAGCCGTATTTCGTCTGCCGTTACGTTCTGAGTTCAAATTCTGCAGAGGTCGACTTTGCCTTTCATCCTTTCGGGGTTGATAAATTAAGTACCAGTTACGCACTGTGGTCAAGGTAATCGACTTAATCTATTTGTCTGTCCTTGTTTGTTCCCTCTGTGTTTAGCCCCTTGTGGGTAGTAAAGAAATAGGTAGTTGTGTCTTACATCCCCAGGCTTCAGCCATGAGAACAGGCAAATCCATCCCAGTGGCTTCTAGTAGATCTCAACAGACCCTTGGAGGTTCATATAAGATTTTGTTTGATAAAAATTGATTATTTTATATTTGTTGCAAAAAAATTGATTTTATTTCTACAAGACACAAAATATTTTAACAATTTTTTTGAAAACAATTCCTAATAATATTTAATTATAAAAATATATTACGCTTTGTTTAAACATCGAATGGCTACGAAGGTACATCCAAGTAAATTAGGAATTGAAGGGGTCCATAGGGTCCGTTCGTTCGTTTGATCGTTTCTTCCTTCCTTCATTTCCTCCCTTCCTTCATTTCCTTCCTTCCTTCTTTCCTTCCTTCCATACTTCCTTACCTAATTACTAAATTACTCCCTTATTTCCTTCCTTCCTTTCTTCATACCTTCCATACTTACTTACTCCCTTCTGTCTTTCCTTCGTTCCATACTTCCTTACCTACTTATTCCCTTCCTTCCTTCTTTCCTTCCCTCATTTATTTCTCCCTTCCTTCCTTCCATACTTTCTTACCTACTTATTCCCTTCCTACCTACCTTCCTTCTTTCTTTCCATCCCTCATTCATTTCCTCCTCCCTTCCTTCCTTACTTACCTCCCTCATTCATTTCTTCCTTCCTTCCTTCCCTCCCTCCCTTACTTCCATCATTCATTAATATTTTACGAGTTAAACTAAACGAATTAACAAATAACACTGAAATAAGTCTACCTTTGTCTTAACCACTCCATCAATAACCACAGTCATTCCACCGTTTCGTTCCATTTAAAATTAATATCAATTTAATTTCACAATTATTTCCCCGTTTCCTTCTCTTTTAAGAAAGAAAATACAATGCATAATTAAGCTAAGGATTTATTATCAATCACTACAGTTGTAATTATAGTTGATTAATATTTCTCTATCTGCTGCAATTATCATCACGACAAACACTACGACCGCTGCCACCATTGTTATGGTCACTGTTGTCATCGTCATCTATTTCATCATCATCATCATCATAACTCATCACTCATCATCCATCATCATCATCATCATCATCATCATCCACAACAACAGCAGCAGTATTCAGTTTTGTATTTGGCCGAAACATTAGATCGTTGGAATATGTTTTGTGATATTTGTTCGGACCACTAC
>NW_021823604.1:25000-27535 GCF_006345805.1 Octopus sinensis | reverse complement strand
AATAAAGTTTACTGCTTCTTAAACATACTAAATACAATTTAATGCTACTTAAACGCATCAAATATAATTTACTGCTACTTATTCCAGAGGCTTCTAACAGTTTTCGATAATCCGATTGTTGTTACTAGCGAACATGATTATGAAAGAGAATTTTTATTTACACTGCTTATGTATCAACAAAGAATTCTTATTTAACGAAGGTCTTTATGGAGAATTAGTATATATAAGCCAACATCTACACCTCAAAGAGTGTATCTGAAAACGGTTTATGAATTTGGGGTTAAAAAATGGGATTACTGGCTGCTATAAGATATTTTCAAGCGGTAGAATTTCTTGGAAACACTGTGCAACAAAATTTTATTATTTATTTATTTATTATCAGTTTTTTTTATTTGTTTTTGTCTTTGTTCAGGAAGTGTTAATTCCCTATTTGCTTCTGTCTTGAAATCACAGGAAATCACTACTATTCCTTTCAATTTTTTTGCTTTTGTGACCTGGACATCAATGTTCTGAAACTGACCTATTTTCCATTACATTTCAAACAGATTCAGTGTTGAGTTACTGAAGCAGAAATATCGTTATAGCAAATATTCTGCTCAAAACCACAGATTTTTTTCTTGCATTTGGTCAGTGTTACTTCTTATTTGCTTCGATCTAGGAATCAAAAGCAATGACTGCTATTGCCTTCAAAATATACTTTCGTTACCTGTACAGCAATGGTTTAAAACTGACCTATTTTCCATTACTGAGTTGCGGAAACAGAAATTATAGCAAATATTCTGTTCAGTAGCGCAGATTTGCTTGTCAGTTACTTGACCTTAACCTGTTGAGCACATCCCTTTGTGGCTGACAATATGCGCATCTTTGATCTTAAGCAGGAGTAGTGGGGGAGATTCATAGCCGTGTGTTGAGACGCATTCTTTGCAGTTTGAATAAATGTAACAAAAGCAAAGTTTTAAGGAAATGTTACCCATTTTTTATATTTTCTGGGGATAAGCAAATAGGAAATAACAATTGCTACCCAAGGACAAAAATCCTGTTATACAACGATATCTTGAGTATAAAATCTAAGAACATTTCCTCTTTTCTTTTACTTATTTCTTTTTTATTGCCCACAATGGGCTAAACATAGAGGGGACAAACTAGGACAGACAAAGGTATTAAGTCGATTACATCGACCTCAGTGCGTAACTGGTACTTAATTTATCGACCCCGAAAGGATGAAAGACAAAGTCGACTTCGGCGGAATTTGAACTCAGAAGGTAACGGCAGACGTAATACCTATTTCTTTACTACCCACAAAGGGCTAAACACAGAGGGGACAAACAAGGACAAACAAATGGATTAAGTCAAGTATATCGACCCCAGTGCGTAACTGGTACTTAATTTATCGACCCCGAAAGGATGACGTCATTGATTGGTTGAAATTGCAGAAATTGAAGAAAAAAAACAACAAATATCTTACAAACTATAGAATTTTCTCAATAAAGCCAAGAGAAAAAGACGTTTTATAAACACATTCTACCAGCATACGAAGTTTAAAATTTTTAGTTACCTGGAAATTATGTTAAAACTGCCGTTCAAACCGAAAAGATCCCCAAAATTAAATATGTGAATTTTATGCACCTTTTTTCCCTTATGCTTTCTTAATTTCAAATTCAAAATTCTAATCCCACCAAATAGTATATACAAACAATGATCTCCCTTGGTATAATTTCGGCCGCTAGGGGTAATATATAAATATAAATATAATATAAATTTACCGTAGAACTTTTTCTCTGGTAGCATACACAGGTACAATTATTTTAGAAACTGACACACCGCAACACAAACACACACGTTGAGAAAGTAAAATATTTTTTCTCATAAATTCCATGTGGCACATTAAATATTTATAATAAAACAAATATTAAATTCAGTCCTTTTTTAGACTACCCTGAACTGCGCTAAGCCATTATTCTTTACCTGACCTTATACTGACCTATATCCAATAAACATTTCCATCGCAATTTATATTCTTATTTCTTTTCCTGGCCCCTACCCCAACACCGACATGTGTGCTTAATCTGTTGCTTGACCTTTGACCCTTTATTTAATTTATTGCCTCGAATAAAATATACATTCCTTTCACTCAGGTTTTTAAGAAATTGTAAAATATATCATACGCTATCCGCGGAGGTCGACTTTGCCTTTCATCCTTTCGGGGTCGATAAATTAAGTACTATTTACGCACAGGGGTCGATATAATCGACTTAATACCTATGTCTGTCCTTGTTTGTCTCCTCTATGTTTAGCCCCTTGTGGGCAATAAAGAAATATATATCATACGCAATTCACACCTTTAATAAGGTTTTCTTACCTGTATAAATACACATCGAGTGGCAAACTAGCAGCACGTGAACTAGTGGTTAGGATATTCGGCTCACGAGCGTGAGATTGTGAGTTCGATTCCCGGCCGCGAGGTATGTTATTGGTAGAACACTTTATTTCACGTCGCCCCAGTCCACTCAGCTTTCGTTTACCTCTTTCAGTCAT
>NW_021823604.1:12500-20000 GCF_006345805.1 Octopus sinensis | reverse complement strand
GAATGATTAACCAAAACGAAAGCGGAAACAACATAACACATTGAAAAATATAAATCTTTTCTGTAGAACCTTGCTACCAAGGAGGTGACCGGTAAAAATATACTCTCAAAATCTAATGAGGATGGGTGGGGAGGAGAGCACATATATATGCATACATCTTTCATGGGTGAGACCTCACCAATTCCCGCCCCCTCTAATACACTTAGCTCTCCATATTCAATCATTCCATCTTTGAATTTTCTTTTAACATCTCAAATATATATAAACCGTAGCCTTGGTCTCTGCTGGGGCGCATACATACATGCATACATACATACATACATACATACATACATACATACATACATACATACATACATACATACGGACATACATATCTCTCTCTCTCTTCCTCTCTGCCTGTCTATCACTCTCTCTTCCCTGAAGATGGAGGCTCGTCTCGTCTTATGATGGAATCGATCTACAAGCATATATATATATATATATGGATCATCAAGCCCCCAGAAACAGCTGGTGGATTTGTAATACTGTTCCACATCCCCTTTAATTCACTATATCATTTGTATTGTGTGTAAGTTGGAGCCTTCTATATATAAACATATAAACTTATTTTGTATGTCATGTTTTTAATGCACTTTATCTGTTGATCTGTCTAACTGCTTATCCCTACATTTACTTACATATAAATCTGATGGATTCTATCGTCATGAGCGCCAACTGAGGGTTAAGTAAATTAAAGCGGTGATCATGTTTTATGGAGGCGAATGTCTCTTGAAGTCTTGACAACCTTTTGGCAAATGGATCAAGGTGAGGATTCAGGTTGCTCGAGTGCTTGTGGATCATTTACTATGTGTTTCCTTGAGTGGACGGCAGGGTCTGCTTTGCTCCGTGCCACAAAACCACTATGAGGGGTCAGGTTTCCATGGAGGAGCAGCGTTTTGTATGTATAATACGAACATATTTCAAGTGAGAATAGACCCACGCGCAAACAGAAACATACACACACATACACGCACATACATATATGCACACACATATATATACACATTGTATCTATACATACATATATGCATACATATATACATATATATATATATGTATATATGTATATATGTATGCATATATGTATGTATGCATAAATACAATATATGTGTGTGTGTTCATGTTCATATATATATATATATATATATACATTGTATATATACATATATATTATGCATACATAGAGACAATATACATATATATATATAAATATATATATATATGCATACATATATTTATGTATATATGTATGCATAAATACAATGTATATATATATATGCATGTATATATATATATCTACATACATATGTGTGTGTGTGGATTGTGTATGTTCAGGTTTTTATATATATATATATACATACCAATTTTACATTATCTGATCAGTTACTCTATACTTTTGTGGAGTAGAAATGTTGTCCCTCTTGAACAAGAATATATGTGTGTATGTAAGAATGTGTGTGTGTGTGTGTGTGTGTGTGTGTGTGTGCGTGTGTTGTGTACGCACGCGAGTGCATGAACTCATTGACATTCGCATATCTCAGGATTTGCCTTGTCCCAAAACACAGAGCCTTGTCAAATTTTTAGTGACCGGCCTGTTTTCTCTGATGTGTTTAAACCTCAAAGAACTACGCGCACGCAAACACATTACATATAATATATACATACATACATACATACATAATATATATATATATATATATATACTATATATATATTACATACATACATACATACATACATACATACATACATACATACATACATACATACATACATACATATATAGGTGTGTGTATGTATTGTGTGTACATTAATATATGCGTATATACAGGTGTTATTGTAATTCACATGAAAAAAGAAATCCGCATTCACAAACAAGCGAAGTATATTATCGTCTGCTTACGATTGGTTCCATGTTTCAGCCCCAATTTCTACTGATTGCCTTTTCCAAATTCCCAAGTGGAAATATTTGGTCATTTTTTGAAGGCAACAACAACCTTTCTATGCATTTAATTTCTGGAATACTGCGATTGTGGAAGCACATGAATTAGTGGTTAGAGCAACGGACTCGCGGTCGAGGGATCACGGGTTTGAATTTCAGACCGGGCGATGTGTGTGAAACACCTAAGCTCCAAGCGGCTCCGACAGAAGGTAATGGCGAACTTCTGCTAACTCTTTCGCCACAACTTTCTTTCACTCTTTCCTCCTGCATCTTGCAGCTCACCTGCGACTGACCGGCGTCCCGTCCAGGTGGGGCACCTATACGCCAAGGAAACCAGGAAACCGGGCCTTATGAGCCAGGCGTGGCTCGAGAAGGAACAAAAATAATACTGCGATTGTCCGATTAGAATATAGTGTGTCATACCATATCACGTGACGTCACACCAATTGCTATAACATGCATTAAACCTACTTAAGTACGAATATATACATTAAAAAGTATAAAACAGCATCAACAAAGAAGCAAAAAAAAAAAGCAACAAATGTGTGGTGAATAAAGTTAAGAATATTTTTCGGAATAAAATGATTCATTCATGGCGAATTTTTCTAGGGCTCACAGACAAATTGAGCTATTTGCGAAAGAAACACAACTCGTCAAAACTTTGTTAACGCGACATCAAAGTATGCCATTTTAAGCGCAACTAAAAAACAAACCCGAGCAACGCCGGGTTATACGGCTAGTAATAATAACGATAATATGTGGGAAGAGAAAAGTGTAGATGTCAGATTCACTTTGTCTTACTTTGATGGCATGTACTTGCTCTCTCACTTAATAATAATAATAATAATAATAATAATAAAATAATAATAATAATAATAATAATAATAATATAATAATAAACTGGGGGAACACAACCACCTCCATGCTTGAAAATGACCACATCTCACTCCTCTGGACTTCACTATTCAAACTGACAGAAAGATAGATGCGAATAGGCCAGACATCATTGAAAGACTTCAGACAAAGAACATGCCTCCTAATTGATATGACTGTCCCAATCGATATAAACGTATCTGTCAAGACTACCAAAAACTGAGCAAATATAAGATCTTGAAATAGAAATCAGCAAAATGTGGAAACTGAAGACTAACAATACCTGTTGTCATAAGTACCCTGGGAATGATCGCAAAAGGGCTGATTGCTACCTAAGTCCAATACCAGAAACCCCAAAATGGCAGAAATTCAAAAGATAGTGCTCATGGGAACTGCTCATATCCTACGTAAAATACTTTCTATGTAATCTCAAGTTTTAAAATAAACATAATTTTCGTATGTTTTTTTTTTAGACATTCACTAGTACAATCACTAAGTACAAAACCAAATATATGGCACCCTAGGCATAACACCAACATGAACTTCCAACTTGTTGTCTCTTGAGGTCTCTGGGTGAGAATTGGAGCCAACTTGTACAAATGTAAAGCAAAAGTCAAACATAGAATAATAAAAATAATAATATAGTGTGATAACATCAATATTAGTATACATGAACAACAAAAACAACAACAAAATTTATATATTCATTTATTATATATATTTATATATCTTTTTTTTATTTATTTGTCATCAATTCCATCCAAGTAATTTTTATTCTTTTTTGTCCCTTTCTTGGTATTTCAGATCAAGTTCAGAGGGACAACAGTCGAAGTCATAAGTTATGTGTTTTAGTTTATTTGTGTTTGTTTTGGCATGTGTTTTATTTTATTTGTTTATCGATCTGTTGATTACAAAGGTCACCTTGACGTGCTGCTGGCTGTATTAGAGGACGAAGAGGAAATGGGTGAAGATGTGCCTAAAAGTTCAGCTGCGGCTGTTGTGAGGGCTAGAGATGAGGGTATGCTTAGATGTCCTGGCGGGGCAAGAGCCCCGAAGGCACCCGTGTGTGGTGAATGTCCCAGGGTTAGGGGTGGTAACGGTGAAGGTTTAATAGGGACAGGTACGGCCGGCGATGTCTGATGTTGGTGGTTAGACGGCTTCAAAACTTGATGCGGGTGTGTGGCGTGTGTGGCGTGTTGGTGAGGGTGAAAATCCCCGTTGAGGTGGGCTGCAAAGGTCGGCGCTATTGAGCTTAGCGCCGATGAGGTCAATGACGAAGACAAAGAGGAAGCAAGATCAGAAGTCGAGTAAGGGGCGACAAAACCCGACATCGACATTCCGGCCGCAAATTGACTAGCGAACGCTGGCAGCGGAGTCGGTATCAGCGGTTGGGGCACAACAGTACTTTTAAATTCAGGAGCTATAATGTTCTCAATTGTGAACGGTTGCTTGTAGCTGTGTGTACAGTTGCCAGAACCGCTGTACGGCTGGAAATGTGATATTGGGGTAGCATACTGCTGTAGTCGCAGCCTAGTTTGTTCCTGGAGGTAACTGGCTGACTCTAAACCTTGCTTTAACGTCTCCGACATCAATGACCCGCCAGATTTATGTAACTTAAAACGCTTCCGGCGACGCAGAAAACTTCCATTCTCGAACATATCCCCACAGAGCGGATGCAGAGCCCAATAGCTGCCTTTACCTGGCCTGTCCGGTCTGCGAGGTATTTTAATGAAGCAGTCATTAAAAGAGAGGTTGTGTCGCAGTGAATTCTGCCACCTCTGTGTGTTCTGTCGATAGAAAGGAAATCTATCCATAATGAATTTGTATATGTCGCTCAACGGCAGCATTTTTTCAGTAGAACTTTGTATAGCCATGGCTGTGAGCGCAATATACGAATAAGGCGGTTTCTGATCGCTGTAGCTGTTACGACCTGGTCGGGGCATTTTGTAACTTCGATCTCAAGCTTACTTATTATCAATAATCTACTTTGGTTTTTTATATTCCACTTATACGACACGTATGGTGTGGAGTACCTAAATATATATGTATATGTGTGTGTATATATATATATATATATGTATATACGTATGTATATAAATGTATATCTTTATACGTATATATATATATAGATATATATACGAATATATATGTATATATACAAGTACTGCGTGTGTATATATGAGTATATGTACGTCTAAGTATGAGTTTATCGTGATTAATGAATAACCACCGTTAAAAAAGGATGAATGAGAGAAAATAAATAAAAATGATTTGAAGAAATAAATAAACTGTTATATACAATTATATATGTCTAAAACATATGTATATATATATGTGCTTATAGACACACACACATATACATATATACGTACATATATATGTATTATGTAGACGTATTATGTATTCATGTACCCAACAGGAATTCGAACCTAAAAACTGTTACACCAAATTTTTCACTGTTATTCTATATGGTTTTAGATGGTTTCTGTATTGATAAGTATATATGCACATATATATAAGACTATATATGTATATTTATACCAGCTCATGTATAAATATTTATATATACGCATACATATAACTAATAATTATCAACAATTGTGTATAAATATATATTATTTATATAAAATACACATACATACATGTTTACCTACATATATATATATATATATGTATATATGTATATATATATATATATTTTTATATATATATATAAGTATAATATACAGATTGCTAGTACACGGATATATGCATATTTAAACGCATACCTTTATACATATATGTTTCTAAATATATACATACGTTTATATGCGTGTGTTTAAGTATATATATGTATATGTGTTCGTGTGTTTATCCACTTATTGGGTTACTGGTGGTTAAATTCATTGAAAAAATGTAACAGTTTCAAATATATAAAGATATATATATCTATCGGTGAATGGAATATTTCCTAGTCTAATTTCGAACAGTGATTAATCAGTGATTAGTGATCAATCAATATGGTTAATGATTGATGAATATCTGATTAGATGCAGCTTATTTCTATTTAGACAGCTATGAAATACTGTACGTAGACATCACACGAGTTTGGATGGGGTGGGGAGAGTTGATGGTGACATTGTTGGTGTTGGTGTTCTTGGTGGAAGGGGTAGTGGTGGCGATGGCTGGTGATAGTGGCAGTGGTGATGATGCGGTAGCCGTTGTGGCGCTAGAGGGTAGGCTTATGTTTGATTCAGTAGATATTTGTTCTAGTGTCTGCCGGCAGCCTATATTTCAGTTCTTCACTTAAGAGTCACGACAGGAATGAGGAGCGATTCGCGAGTTAGTAGCGTTTTAAGTTACATAAATCTGTCTATTAAGATTGTTGGTGGCGTAATTGTTGTTGTCTTTGTTGTTGTTGTTGGCAGTGCTGCAATTTAAATGTTGTTGATGTCGTTCTTGTTGTTGTTGTTATTGTTTCTTTCTTGAATTCGTCGTTGTTGCTAATGACACTTCACTTGTTGCTTTCGTTGTACTTCTTACTGTTCTTGTTATTGTTGTTGCTGCCGTAGCCTTTGCTGCTGCTGCTGCTGTCGGTGTTGTTCTTATGAAGGCTCCTGTTGTGTCAAAACTGAGGTTGATGTTCTTGCACTCAATACGCAAACAAGAGCAGGTTGTCGCTCTTCGTAATCTTACTGTTTACAATGTTATTGTTGTTAACACTGTTTATGTTTTGCTTTTTTGTAGCTGCAGCAGTTGTTTTTGTTGTTTTTCTTGTTGCTGTAACAATATTTGTTGTTATTGAATTTGTTGTTGCTGATGATTATGCTGTTGTTATTGTTGTTGTTGCTGCTGCTACAACTAACTTCACACGGTACAAGTTGTACAACCAACACAGAGGGCGCCAGTGGTAATTGATATGATCATATATCTATCAGTTTGTCTGCTACAATTAGTGCAGTTGTTATTTTGCTGATGGTGGTGCTGTTTAATCCCAGGCCAGCCCTAGCTTATCTGGCTGATGCATGAAAGACACTCCAGCCATGAGCATCCTGTCAGTCTGCATATCTACGACATTCTGCAATATTTTCTTCCTGATTTTTATAATGAGAAAGAGACAATACCGGAATGTAATTCCAGAGAATTTGGCTGCTATTTCTGGCAGGTCGTGACGCCTTTACCGTTGTTGCTACTGTTGTTATTATTCTTGATGCCGCTACTATTGTCCTTGCTTTTGTTGCTGTTGTTTGTTTTTTTTTCCCCGGTAACAACTCCAGCAACTACCCACGTTGATTTCAACTACAGATGGAATTAAATGACAAACTGACTCGGTGACCTACCAGACCGAAGGACACTCTTTGAAATAGCTAATAACACAATACACGTTGAACAAGTGGACTATACCAACATCGGATAAATTATCGTATTAGATTGGTGTATAATGATATTTATTCTTTGACCATTCTATCATTGAATCATTGAAGCTTGTACAGTAAATATCATGTGATATATTTGATATTTTCATGTAATCTATCCAAAAGAATACAAACGTTGAATTGCATTGATAATATCAGTATTTACAGGATGACTGCATCAATAAGATGGAAAAGGAAAAGGAGAAGGAGGCGGTGGTTGAAGAAGCGGTTGAGACTCGCTCAGGCTAG
>NW_021823604.1:5000-10000 GCF_006345805.1 Octopus sinensis | reverse complement strand
AAGATACTGCTGTGCATTTCGCCCGGCGTGCTAACGTTTCTGCCAGCTCGCCTCCTTTGGGTGTCTCTACAGGAAATGTAATTTACACTTTTATATATATTTATATCAAATTTATATGTGTATATATTAATATAATCTATATGTGTATATGTGTAAATACGTGTATATGTGTATATATTTATGTGTATATGCGAATATATTAAATACCATTTATATGTGTATGTGTGTATATTAAACATATCTATATGTGCATATGAGAATATATTAAATACAATTTATGTGTATATGTGTATATAATAAATATAATTTATATATATATATGTGAGTATATATTAAATATAATTTATATGTGCATATGTGTATATATATGTATATGTTTACACCAGTGTATATGTCTATATATTAAATATAATTTATTTGTATATGCGAATATATCAAATATAATTTATATGTGTATATGTGTATATATTAAATATAATTTATATATATGTGTGTATATATTAAATGTAATTCATATGTGCATATGTGTATATATGTGTATATGTTTACACATGTATATATGTCTATATATTAAATATAATTTATTTGTATGTGCGAATATATCAAATATAATTTATATGTGTATATGTGTATATATTAAATATAATTTATACTTGCATATGTGTATATATATTAAATTTGTGATTGTATATATTCAAAATATACAGATATATAATGTACAAGATAAAAATTTACGTTTATAGAGAGTCGTGTGCGCGTTTTTATGCGTATATCATTCATGTACTAATAAAATATTTCACCAAATAAAAATTAACGTTTACAGAACGGTGTGTGTATATACCTGTGAATATTTTAGACGTACAAATAAAATAGTTTATCTATTAACGTTCATACAATCGTGTGTGTATATAATATACTTTCCGTGTGTATATATGTAATCTACACATTAAAGAGTTTGTCTGTTACCGCCTTACACAAACCTGTGTATATGTATTTTTTCTGTGTTTAAATTCGATTCACGCAGAAAATGTTTTGCCAAATAAACATCTAAGTTTACAGAGTGATGTCTTTATATATTTCTCTGTGTGTGTGTGTGTGTGATGTGTGTGTGTGTGATGTGTGTGTATGTGTGTGTGTGTGATGTGTGTGTGTGCGCGCGTGTGTATGTGTGTGTGTGAGTGTGTATTTATCATGCTCATAAATATTTTAACTAGGAGAAAATTAACGTTTACATCGCAATGAACAAAATATATTGTGTGTATATTTAATATACGCATAAATTAGTTTGCCAGCTGATAATTAACACTGGTGTATATTTGTATGTATGTATGTATGTACGTATTTATGTATGTGTATGTGCGGGTGTGAGTGTGTGCATGTGTGTATATACTTATGTATATATATAAATATAAATTAAATATATATATATATATATATATATATATATATATACATGTATATATGTATATATGAATATACGCACACATACACATGTCCACGCATATATTATATATTGCATTTTATTGTATATCGGAAGTACGTCGGACGAAATGCTGCTAAGCACTTAGTCCGACGTACTTTCGATTCCGCCAGCGTTCCGTGTTCACATTGCTCCAAGGCTGATTTTACCTTTCATCCGCCATCGAAAAAAATTTTGATCTTTTTTTTTTTCGATGGCGGCGTGGGTTTCCGCTCCGACATCCGAAACTCGGATTTTATCATGGCTACCGAATAATTGTCACATATTGTATTTACAGGTAAATTCCCCTATTTACATACTCTCGAGGTCTCTTTCATTCTTTTGTTGTCCCTACCATTTCTATCAATATATATACTATATATATATACTATATATTATATATATATATATATATATTAGATATATATATATATATATAATATATATATATATATAATATATATGTATATATATATTATAATTTAGGGTATCTAAGAGATACGTCCACGCTGGAAATGGCCTAAATTATAATTTTAAATAATTATTACCTTTCAAATGTGTTTTTATCCCATGCTGGCCACCTGATAAGATCGGTATTTAAATATCGATCTTATCCTTATATATATATAATAATATATATATATCGTCTTTGTTTTTCTGTTAATTTGAATTATATATTTTTATTATGTATGTATGTATGTATGTATGTATGTATGTATGTATGTATGTATGTATATGTGTATAAATATGTATATATATATAACTAGTGTTTACCAGGTGGGAATTAACGATCATACAACGCTGTATCTCTCCATAATTATCAGCTGAATGAATTAGTAAGAGTGAACGGTCGAGTGATTGCTTAAGTAGTGAACATTAAAGAAAACCCGTATCACTCGCACGCAAGCCTTTTGCAATAGCAACGAGATTGTCTATGACAACAGGGTCGGAGCGCCTGCACGAAGTATCAAGCAAAGGGTGTGTGAGGGAGCTAGAAAGAGCAGCTAAATTTGCCTGAATGATATTATCAGCCGACCGGTTGAGAAATTTCATAAACTATTCCTAAGTTCTATAATGTTTGTCTACAAGTACTATTACTACTACGACTACTATAAGTACTAGCAATAACAATAATAATAATAATAATAATAATAATGATAATAATGTCTTTATTGCCCACAAGGGACTAAACAGACAGGTGACAAACAAGGACAGACAAACGGATTAAGTCGATTATATCGACCCCAGTGCATAACCGGTACTTATTTAATCGACTGGTACTTATTTCATCCCGAAAGGATGAAAGGCAAAGTCGACCTCGGCGGAATTTGAACTCAGAACGTAGTGGCAGACGAAATACCTATTTCTTTACTACCCACAAGGGGCTAAACACAGGGGGACAAACAAGGACAGACAAACGGATTAAGTCGATTATATCGACACCAGTGTGTAACTGGCACTTATTTAATCGACCCCGAAAGGATGAAAGGCAAAGTCGACCTGGGCGGAATTTGAACTCAGAACGTAACGGCTGGCAAAATACCTATTTTTTTACTACTCACAAGAGGCTAAACAGAGGGAGGACTGACAAACGGATTAAGTCGAGTATATCGACACCAGTGCGTAACTGGTACTTATTTAATCGACCCCGAAAGGATGAAAGGCAAAGTCGACCTCGGCGGAATTTGAACTCAGAACGTAACGGCTGGCAAAATACCTATTTTTTTACTACTCACAAGAGGCTAAATAGAGGGAGGACTGACAAACGGATTAAGTCGATTATATCGACACCAGTGCGTAACTGGTACTTATTTAATCGACCCCGAAAGGATGAAAGGCAAAGTCGACCTCGGCGGAATTTGAACTCAGAACGTAACGGCTGGCAAAATACCTATTTTTTTACTACTCACAAGAGGCTAAACAGAGGGAGGACTGACAAACGGATTAAGTCGATTATATCGACACCAGTGCGTAACTGTACTTATTAATCGACCCGAAAGGATGAAAGGCAAAGTCGACCTCGGCGGAATTTGAACTCAGAACGTAGCGGCAGAACGAAATACCGAAAAGCATTTCGCCCGGCGTGCTAACGTTTCTGCCAGCTCACCACCTGAATAATGATAATAATAATTATAATAATAATAATTATTATTATTATTATAATGATGATGATGATGATGATGGCAAATAAGTGAATGTATAAGTATAAAAAACAAAAGGAAAAAAAAAATCGTTGTGGGTGATCATGGTAGGAATGTATCTGTCATGGATTTGTTTGGTCAGTCAGCGTTGACCAACAGCGTCTCTACTACAACAACGACAACAACAACAAGATAATACATATATGAAAGTCGATGTGATCGATCAGGTAGTATAAATATACACAAATAATTTTGTAAAGCAAATAGCTCACCTGATTAAATATAGATTGATAGCCGATGTAGAATACACACCAACTGGATATATATATAAATATATATGATAATATGTGTGTATATACGTGTGTGTGTGTCTGTGTTAGTGTTGATGTGTGTATGTATATACATACATATATATATATATATAAATATTTATATAATTAGTGTTGTGATTAGTTCTGCGTGGATGTGTCCAGGTGGAGGTGTGTACAAATATTAGCTTGGACAGGTCAGTCTTTCGAGTTGTCTTCTTTCACGGACATTTGCTCGGCCGATGGCAGCCATTTCTCCATCTAAATAGGAAGAGCGAGAGTTTATTAGTTTACGGTAAGGTAAAACACACACACACACACACAGACAGCTTATACACACACACACACACAGAGCTTATGCACACACACATACACAGCTTATACATACACACTACACAAACACAGCTTATACACACACATTACACAAATACACACACTACACGAACACACACACTCTACACGAATGCACACACACGCACACACTCATACATTATACACACATTACACACACACATTGCACACATATTACACACACATTACACATACGTTACACACACATTACCCAAATGACACATACACACGACACATGCACATTACACACACACACATTTGCACATTACACACACACTCGCACTTTACATACACATACATTAAACACACACACACATTGCGTACACATTACATACATTACAAGCACATTACACGCACACACATGCACATTACACACACACATGCACATTATACACACACACACCACATTACACACACACATGCACATTATACACACACACACGCACATTACACACACACATATTGCATACATTACACAAACACGTACGTTCAGGGTGGCCTTATCCGTCAGGGCTACCATTTATATGGCCCCGTAATCGCAGGCCTGAGCAAAAATTTTCTTGTGATGTGATTTTCCCTTTTCCACAAAGGGCCGCTGGTCCCCTAGAACTAGACCCTAGAATCGCCACAGACGTTGCTGTCAGAACGCTAAGTGCCGGGTATATATAAACGAAACAGTTCTGCCAATTTAGCCCGTTGCCTCTGAACTGGTACCTTTTTTTTTTTTTTTTTTCTTAGAAT
>NW_021823604.1:0-2500 GCF_006345805.1 Octopus sinensis | reverse complement strand
GGTAGTACGGTCCACTTAGAACCCGCCTGGGGCTAAACACCACCATCATTATCACCGCCACCAAGACCAACAACAACACCGACAACAACAACAACATCGCCAGTAATAATAACCCCCAACGAACATGACGACCGCACGCCAGTGTGTTTGTTAATATAGATACGGATATATTTCTCGAATGATAAATATTTGTTTATAACGAGGCGTTAAAACAAGAAACGATCGATTTCATGACAAACCATTGTAAAAAGATATTGATTTCATTCGATTAGGTAAAAAGTTAATTTGTAGGAGCAAAGACATGAGTAATAATAGGAATAGACGGTTGAGCTGGCAGAAACGTTAGCACGCCGGGCGAAATGCTTTGTGGTACTTCGTCTGTCTTTACGTTCTGAGTTCAAATTCCGCCGAGGTTGACTTTGCCTTTCATCCTTTCGGGGTCGATTAATTAAGTACCAGCTACGCACTGGAGGCGATATAATCGACTTAATATCCGTTTGCCTGTCCTTGTTTGTCCTCTCTGTGTTTAGCCCCTTGTGGGTAGAAAAGAAATGGGTATTTCGTCTGCCGCTGCGTTCTGAGTTTTTGCCTTTCATCCTTTCGGAGTCGATTAAGTAAGTACCAGTTACGTACTGGATTTCAAACTTTGGCACAAGGCCAGCATGTTCAGAGAAGTGGGGTAGTCGATTACATCGACCCCAGTACTCAACTGGTACTTAATTTATCGAACCCGAAAGAGCTGAAGGCAAAGTCGATCGACTTCCGTAACATTTGAACTCAGATAGTAAAGACGGACGAAATGCTGCTAAGCAATTTGTCCCGTGTGTTAACGATTCTGCCAGTCGAATTAAAGACAGTGACTAAAAAATAATTTAAAAAATCATATCTGATATTAATTAACTCTATGTTAATATTAGCGTGGCTGCATGGTAAGTACCTCGCTTCCCAATCACATGGTTCCGAGTTCAGTCTCACTGCGTTGCACCTTGGGCAAGTGTCTTTTACTATAAACTCGGGGTGACCAAAGCCATGTGAGTGGATTTCGTAGAAGGAAACTGAAAGAAGCATGTCTTATGCACACATACACGCACACACGCACACACACTCTCTCACACACACACAACACACACACATGTGTGCGTGTGTGTGTCCTTGCCGACCGATGTTGGTGTGTTTACTTCCCTGCAACGTAGCGGTTAAGCAAAACAGACCGATACAAAAAGTACTAGACTTACAAAGAATAAGTCTTGGGGGATGGGGATCGACCTTTTCTACTATAAAATCCCTTTTAAGGCGGGTGCCCCACCATGGCCGCAGTCGAATGACTGAAACACGTAAAAGACTAAAAGAATGAGTCCATTGTTTTGGCCGAACAATATACACACAAGGGAGACAACTTCGAACATTTGTAAACCATCAGACGTTTTAGACGTCGTCAGCCGAACTCTAACCTCGGTTATTGTCGGAGAGGAGAGAGTTCGGTAATCAACTTCCCAAAGAGAAATATTTGCAAATAGCAATGTAATGGCGCCGAGAATTGCGATTAATTGATAATTAAATTATAAATGAAGCGCTGACAGCGATTTTAATTAATGAAAAGTAGTTTCTGATTATTTTTAATGCGGTTTCGAACATCAAATATAATTGCAGTTGTGTTAAATACAGTGATTAAGGGCTTTATTAAGTGTTAGCTATTATATGGCTGTTGTGTTGTGGAAGGAACGGTGCGCGGGAAAAGGCGGGGAGAGGGCTTTATGGTGTTGCGTGCGCGCGTGTGCGTGCGTGTGCGTGTGTGTGTGTGTATGTGTGTGTGTGTGCGTGTGTGTGTGTGTGTGTGTGTGTGTTTATTAGTTAATGTGAACAGGGTGAGACAGCCTCCGCTGTCATTTCATGCTCCGCTAGACGTGTTGGAGGCGGAGGTTTGGCGAAGGTGTGTATGTGTGTGTAAGGGGGGGAGGGCGTCTGGTGTTGGTAATGATGTTGGTGGTGGTGGTGGTGATGGCGACGGATGCGGTGGCAGCGGTGGGTGGTGGTGGTGGTGGTGGTAGTGGCGGCGGTGCTGGCGGATTTGTTAAATAAAGATAAGTGGATGAGGTTCAAATCATTTTTCTATCGATACAGTTTAATGGCTGATGCGAGAGTGGGAGGAGGAGGAGAAGGAGGAGGAAGAAGAAGATAAAGTAGTAGTAGAAGAAGAAGAAGAAGAAAAGGAAGAGGGAGAGGGAGAGGAAGAGGAAACGAAGCCCAAGAAGAGGGATGTAGTTCTAGAGAAGATGGATCGGGTTGAAGTATTTTCTGTAGATCCGAGATGAGGAGAGAGGAAAGATGAGGAAGAAGAGGAAGAGGAGAGAGCGAGACGAAAAAGGAGAGTCAGAGAAAATGGAGAGAAAGGGGAGAGAAGTGCACGCGCGCAGATACATATACACACACATACACATAGACATGCACCCACTCTCAAACATATATACATACATAACCCTCACATACATATAGACACACA
>NW_021823603.1:17500-20000 GCF_006345805.1 Octopus sinensis | reverse complement strand
GCCAAAAGCATAATATCAATGAATGTATGTGTGTGTGTGTGTGTGTGTGTGTGTGTGTGTGCATGTATGCATATGTGTATGTGTGTATATGTATGCGTATGTGTGTGTGTGTGTAGAAATATATATATATATATACACTAACTTCCTTACATATATACACCCATATATGCACACATGTATATCTATATATACACACACATATATATGTATTTATCCATATGTATGTTTATACATGGATATATACACACACACACACCTGTTTGTATATTCTTTACTCTTTTACTTGTTACAATCATTTGACTGTGGCCACGCTGGAGCACCGCGTATAGTCGAGCAAATCAACACCAGGACTTTTTCTTTGTAAGCCCAGTACTTATTCTATCGGTCTCTTTTGCTGAACCGCTATGTTACGTAAACACACCAGCATCAGTTGTCAAGCGATGTTGGGGACACACACACGCACAAACACAAACATACACACACACACATATATATATACATATATACACTGGGCTTCTTTCAGTTTCTGTCTACCAAATCCACTCACAATGCTTTGGTCGGCCTGAGGCTATAGTAGAAGACACTTGCCCAAGGTGCCACGCAGTGGGACTGAACCTGGAACCATGTGGCTGGTAAGCAAGCTACTTACCACACAGCCACTCCTACACCTATGTATAATTTTATTCTCTTACTTGCTTCAATCTTCTGAATGTGGCCACGCTGGAGCACTGACTTAAAGGTTCAGAGAGATCGACCCCAGGACATATTCTTTGTAAGCCAAGGTTTTGTTCTATCGGTTTCTCTTGGTGAACTGCTAAGTGTGGGGATGTAAATACACCAACATCGGTTGTCAACCGTTTGTGGGGGGATGGGAGGGCAAACAGCGACACACACATACATGAATATATATATATATATATATATATATATATATATATATGTGTGTGTGTGTTTGTGTGTGTGTGTATATATATATGTATGTATATGTATATATATGTATGTATGTATACATGTATGTGTGTGTATGTATGTATGTATATATATATGTTTAATTATATATGTATATATAAGGGTGTATACTTGTGTATATTTATACCCCTGTACATGTGTGTTTGTGTATGTGTGTCTGTGCGAGTGTGTGGATGCACATTTTTAGTGTGTTGCACTCATGATACAAAGATTAAGGTTTCAATTCCTGGATTGGGTGATAGATTGTTTTCTTGAGCAACACTCTTCATTCCACTTCCCCGAATTTATTCAGCTAGTAAAAACAAGGAATCCAACGATGGCCCACCTTCCTCTTCATTGGGGGAAATATATACATGACAGAATAAGGGAAACCAGCCTTATGAGTCGATAATTTGTGCTGTGTGAGTCAATGACTCAGGAAAGTTTTGATATGGTTTCATAATACACACACGCACAGATATATTATTCTTTTACACGTTTCTTTACACATGTAGCTGTGGTCATGCTGGAGCACCATCATGGTCTTGCAGCTTTTCTCAGTCGTTTGCCCCAGCTGTAATCTTGCGATGTCATCTTTGATTTTTTTATTGCCTCTGATAATTTTGTATCGTTAGCATAGCTTGTAACTATGGCTGTCTGAGGGGCCACTGGCATGTCTAAGAGGGCTACAAATACATACATACATAGAGACATATATGTATCATCATCATCGTCATCGTCTTTAACGTCTGCTTCCATGCTGGCATGAATTGGACGGTTTGACTGAGGGCTGGCAAACCAGAAGGCTGCACCAGACCCCAATCTCATCTGGCAAAGTTTCTGCAGGTGGATACCATTCCTAATGCCAACCACTCCGAGAATGAAGTCGGTGCTTTTTATGTGCCACAGGCATCAGGGCCACTGAGGCAGTGCTGGCATCAAGCATGCTTGAATGATGCATTTTACGTGCCACCGTCACATACGTATGTAGTATACATTTATGTATGTTTTATGTATGTGTATATATATATAGATATGTTTATATATATATCTGTAAATGTAATATGTGACAATTATTTGGTATATATTCAATATATATATATATGTATGTACTATATATATATAATCTGTGCTAGCACGGAAAACGGACGTTAAACGATGATGATGTTGATATATATACATATATATATATATGCATGTATTATTTATATATATATATATATATATATGTAAATATAAAAACACCCACATATGTATTATATATATTTTATGTCTGTAGTCTCAGCTCAGAGCTACGGCCATGCTGGAGCACTGCCGTTTTGCTACACTGTTATTACTGAGTGCCTCCTTCAATCTGTGGCACTTGGTAAAGAATGGAGTTTGATGTAGCCACCCTTATTTACACCTCTTGCGTGAGGGAGGTTCATCTGAGACTCTCGACAGGAAGAGGTCCAGCTTTGATTTAAAATCTCCTACATTTACTTTGTGCAAGTTCTTCAGGTTCCTTAGGAGAATATTAAAAAGCTGTGGGCCCCTGAAACCCAGGCTGTTG
>NW_021823603.1:5000-12500 GCF_006345805.1 Octopus sinensis | reverse complement strand
CTAGGTTTCAGACCCTTTAAATACGTTTGTAAATTTGATTAGTCTTCTTCATTTAGATATACCTGGACAATACTTCAAATGTATATATATATATATATATATATATATGTATATATGTATATATATATATATGTGTGTGTGTGTGTGTGTGTGTGTTTGTATATGTATACATATATACTATTGTTTTATTGTTTTCTTTTACTCATTTCAGTCATGCAGCTGTGGTCATGCTGGAGCGCCACCATACATATATATATAGACAGATAGACAGACAGACAGACAGAGTTTCTTACTTAAAAGCAATTTCCAAAGTCTTCTCCTTTCTTCGGTGGGGTGGAGGGTCGAGGGTGTATCAGATTTCTTTTCACGCAGTCTTCATGTCTGCCCAGGTCTTGAGGGGTGTGGCACATCCCTACACAAACACATTAGCATGCAGGTGGTTGCACACACGCATACATATATACACACACATACACATGAATAGAAATTGCAAGAGGTCAAAATAATAAGCAAAAAAAAAAAAAGAGAAAAAAGAAAAAAAAAACGGTTGTTGTGCATTATTGAATGAAAGGATTAATACCTGCTGAATAGAAGAATCAGGTGAGTTTTATTTGAAAACATGAGATTTAGGCCAGCTACAATGTCACCTGTGTTTATGTCTAAGTAAAAACATACGTAAGAGTGAGTGTGTGTGGGCAGATGTGCTTGGGTACACATTTACTTATACATAAATACAGTTATATTTATGACCTTACCCGAAAACAATTGTTTGAAATAAAACTCACCTGATGTTTCTCTATTCAAAAAGATTTAGTCATTTCAGTCAATAAACCTATTTTTTAGCTTTATGAGTTTGTTTTCGCAAGATTATCCATGTTTCTGGCCCAGTCAACTGAAAACAGGTAGACACCATGCCACCACCTCAATGGCCAAGAATACCCTTATGGACAGATGGATCAGAGGCATAAGGACCCCTGAAAAAAATGTCACCTGATAGCTGCGAGTACCAAAGTTAATTTAAAGGGTCAAATGTTTTAAGTTCAATAAAAAAATATATGGCTCCTTGTCAATGAATGCCATGTATGGAGACTATCTTTGACTAGATATTTCTCCTACAGCTGTCTTACCAGAAATATAGCATCAATAGTGCTTCTCCCTGGCACAAACCCAAACTGCATCTCATCTAAACTAACTCACTCCCTATTTAGTTGGGCTATGTCCCTCTCCGTGGCTTTCATCACCTGGTCCAACAATTTCATACCTCTGTAATTAGTTTTGTCTAATGCATCACCTTTACCTTTGTAGCAATTGATTATGGTGCTGCAACAGCAGTCATTGGGTATGACCCCTTTGCGCATCACCTGCTTGACTATACATGTGACTAGACTACAGCCTACACCACCAGATATTTTAAGCATCACACCAGTGATTCCTAATGAGGCAGGAGCTTTCCCTGCTTCCATACCCTTAATTGCTTTATCTACCAAGGTACTGTCAATTTGAATAGCTGATCCCTCTGTTAGGTCAACATTTGGCACACTTTCTCCCATTCAGGAACCATTTATAGTGGTATCTCCAAGTCTCTCTCTTTGCAGCATCATTAAATGCAAGTGACCCATCATCCATGCAGACACATTTCTCTCTTTTGACATCACAATTCTCTCTCACACACTGTCTTGCAATATGAAACACTTTGAGTCTCTGGTCCACACAAGAAAGAACATTGGCAAATTTTTATTCTTACCTGCTTCCCTTCTGGCTAAGTAAACCTGTCTCCTAGCTTCCCTTCTGGCGATCTGATACAGTTCCCTGCTTCCACCACACTTCCAGTCCTTCCATGCCTGTTTCTTTTCCCTAATGACCTTGTCAACTACATTGTTCCACCACCATGCCACCTTAGGTCAAGTGGGCCTTTGCATCAGCCACAGATCTGGTCAGTAGCCCGCAACAGGTTGTCCCATAGGAACCTTCAGTTGTCCTCCAGAAGTGGTGTCACACTTCTCCTGTCTCTTTTATGCAGTTGTGTATCCCTCATCTGTAGAAGTTGGTAGGCTGCATCTAGAGTCAAGGCTTTACTTCAGAAATAAGTTTGTCATCTGAAAATTTCTTCCCCTTCAAAAAAGATTTCATGGCTCGAAAGAGGTGGAAGTCAGATGGTGCGAGGTCAGGAGAGTAAGGATTTCATAGCCACAGGAGTGTGCTTTCATCTGGGCAACATGTGTTTTGTGAACTGAGTTGTTGTCTTTGAGGAAGCAGACTCCTTTGGTCAGCATGCCATGCTTCTCTGCTTTGATGGCATCCTGCAATTTCTGCGGCAGAGAAGCATGATGTGCCCCATTAATTGTGGAGCCCTTTGCCAGAAAATCCATCATCACTAATCTGTGCTGGTCCAAAAAGATTGAGCATCACCTTGCCTGGTCAGGGCTGGACACGACCCTTCTTTGGAGGTGATGAGTTATCATTCTTCCATTGTTTTGACTGGACTTTAGTCTCAGGACCATAGTGATGGACCCACGCTTTATCCTGTGTGATAAGTCTGCCGAAAAAATCCTCCTCATTTTCTTGACACATTGCCAAAAGGGCCTTGGAACAATTGACCCATTCCTGCTTTTGAAAAGATGTGAGCATCTGGGGAATCCATTGTGCTGATAACATGTACAAATGGTTGTAAATGAGTTTTTTCCCACAGATCCTAAGCTTATCTTCACTTTTTGGGTTAGTTGCCATAAAGTTCTGTGGTGATCCTCCAAAATGGCAGCTTCCACTTTATGGATGGCATCATCATCAATGGCAGAATGTGGTTGTCCAACAGTTTCCACCAATGTCCAGCCCCATTTGAACAGGTGATGCCAGTGCTTGACTATGTTGTATGATGGTGCATCGTCACCATAAGTGCTTCTTTCGTCTCATCAAAAGTCCCATTTGGTGTACGACCTTCCAAGTATAAGAACCTGATCCCTGATCTGCATTCAACTGCCTCCATTATAACAGCTTAGTCCACTTCAGCAGCCGCAAAAGACAAACGAATCCGAGTGGAAAGCTGCAATTTACAATGGGACATGGGGAGACATGTATGATTATACCTGTACAAGTTCCGTTTCCTGCAATAACTGGAAGTGGGTGGGTGAGGGAACATCTTTAATGAACACCCCTCATATTTTTGTTAAGCCTTGTATTTATTCCAGTGATCCCTCCTTCTTTCTCACTCAATCATTATATGTCCTCCTCCCTCTCTCACTGTTTTCTCTCTCTTCTCCTATGTTTAATTTCAGAGGGAGATTTGGATATTATTTCTAACAAGCCGAGTCACAATGCTAATATTTCAGTATAATGTGTGATTTAAAGGGATTTGACTGCTATTTCTACAAGAGAAAATATCAATACAACTATATACACAGATATACAAAAAGCGACTCCCTGCCCTCATAAAGAATAGATTTTTTTTTCCTGATTTATGGAGAATGCTAGAAATTTTAAGGGGAGGGGTTTAATCAACATTTACTAAAAGTGATCTAGCTACCAGATAGAGATCCTGTATGACCTCATATATACATGCATTAGAAATTACTCTGTAATTAGAGCTTTAATTGGCTGGTAATTCCAACGAGCCTTCCTACAATGCAGTTAATTTCTTCAGACATAACACAGCATGGTGTGTGATTTTAGGAGATTTGACTGCTATTTCTAGAAGCATATATGTATTAATATAACTATATATGATATATATTATTGTAGTTATACTATGTGTGTGTGTTTGTGTGTGTGTGTGTGTTCATAAGGCAGCGTGTTGGCAGAATCCCTCACACGGCAGAGGAAATGCTTCACACCATTTCGTAGTTTCACATTGTGAGTTCAAATTCTGGTGAGGGTAGCTTTGCATCCAATCGTTCCAGGCTCATGAATTGAGCACAAATCAAGTAATAGGGTCAATGTAATCGATTAGGTGCTCACAATAATTGCAGTCCTTGTGCTAAATGTTAAATGAGAATTATTACATAATTAATAGATGAATAGAAAGATAGAGAAGGAGAGAGTGACAGAGAGATGTTACAGTATGTGTATGTGTATAAGCCGGTGAGGTGGAAGAATCGTTCACACGCAGGGTCGATGGAGTCAATTGGCTGCCTCTACTAGAATTCCAGGCCTTGTGCCAACAGACAAAGAATAATCATATATGTGTATGGTAGAAAATGGTGCCCTGGGACTGAATGTCTATACGGATGAGGGTTGCAAGGAAGGTATCTGATCCTAAAATGCTGTGAAGAAGAGCTGATAATAGATAGACAGACACACAGAGAGACAGGTCTGGATTTAGGGAGACTTGGCTGCTATTTCTTGCAGCAGGTCTAGTGTCCATTAAGCATTGATACATGAGATATTTAAATATTTTTCTTTCTGCTTCTTTCTATATTTTGTCCATGTCGGAATTCTGATTGAAGCATCCCATATAACCACTCATAACAGTTTTGGTTTTTTTCAGTTTCCAGGAAATCTTGTTTTAATATTTTGAAATTTAAAAAATGGACAGTCTGGACTTTGTGCTTAAATCCCATCAAAAGACCATTAAATGAATTTATTGAAAGATAATGAAAACATCAATATGTAAGAGTGAGAAACAAACAAGGAGGGTATCAAGTGGTCATGCGATATGCTAAAAATGACAGCTAAATAGCCCTTAAAAAGCACAAAAACTATCTTTTCTTTTCACTTTTGCATAACTGTATCAATTCCTGTGTTTAGAACAAATTTACAAAACTCTTCTAAAAATTCACAAAAGGGAAAAAGTTTTGAGGGGTTGTTTGGGGTGATTACATCAAAATTGCCCCTTCTCTTTCTCTGTCTTCATATACATGTTTGCTAAAGTCTTGCTGTTGTTTCTAGCATATGAAGTGCTGCAGTTAAATGGACCTGTTGTTCATTTGTTGAAAGACAGCCATAGAATTTATAAACTGCAGTTAATTTCAGTAGGTTGGAGGGGCATTTGGCTGCTATTTCTAACAGCTCTAGCCCTCATGTACAATTCAACTGTCACTGGTCACATACATAAATATGTATGAAGTTATGTTAAGACACAATGGTGTTGTTAGAAGGGGATTTGGCTGCTATTTCTAACAGCTCTAACATTCTTTAACCTTTTATACATCATGAATTTAATTTTCTTTCTTTGGTCTTGATGGTTGTGGTGGTGGTGGTGGTGGTGGTGGTGGTGTGTGTGTGTGTGATATTGTTGGTGTTGTTGTTGCTGTCATGTCATTTCCCCCAAGCTTGTTGATCAAGTCAGTGAATGCCAGCTACAAATTTATTGTTCCACATGTGATTTGGGTGAGGTTTACCTACTTTCTCTAATAGTCCATGCTAGTGGTGGTGGTCATGGTGCCTGTCGGAGGGAGAGGATGATCGTATTAGTGTAGTTATAGCAGTTTCGCCCCAACTCAACCCTGATCCATCAAATCTAGAAGCCAAGACATTCCAGCCATGACATACTATTTAGACTAACTTTACACAGCATCTCGCCAGACAGTGAAAAACATTAAATACCAGCAATACGTTGTTACCATTCTGCTCACGTAATTATAAGGTTTTGGGGCAGTGAGTAAGTTATGGGCACTGCGTTACACTCTCTCACTAATTAATTAGCTTGCATTATGTGCATAAATGTATATATACATACAAACAATCATATATAGGTAAATACATATATATAAATATATATATATATACAAAATAAGAAAATGGAGAAATACATCCAAATCAAATATCAATTTCCAGATAATACCCAATCACATACTTTATTAAACCACCACATAAGAAACTTTAAGGTCAAACATAATAATATAGAACAAAACAGTGTACATAAAGGAATAATGTGATACAATAAATACAATATGTATAAGAGAATATAAATATAAGTAAATAGCAGTATATTGGATATATGTTATCCCATGCAGGGTTGCATTTACAACCCCTATCTCAATTTGTATATATATATACACATATATATATGTACATATATACATATATATATTTATGTAAATAATATAGAATAAACTTGTCCAATCTCGAGCTTTTAACTAAAACATGTGTTCCTTGTTCCTACACCTGTCTTTTGTTTCCTGTAAATTTGAACCATATACCTATATATATATATATATATATATATATATATATATATTTTATTTTATTTTACTTGTTTCAGTCATTTGGAAGTGGCCATGCTGGAGCACCGGCTTTAGTCGAGCAAATCGATCAGGCCGTCAAGTAGGCTATCCATATGCTAGAAATAGCAGCCAAAGCTAACGAAAGTACGATAAAATAAGTCCAACAATGGTTGTAATTTTTATTCTTGGTTAAGATTTTTAACATTAGTTCACTCGATTAGCTGTGTAGCAAATGAATTATTGTCTAACTCTGACAGCCGTAAATGAGCAGGTAATACGACTGGGATAATCACAACTATTATCTAAGTACAAGGGTTAGGTAATCACAGGGTGATTTGGTTGCTATTTCTAGGATACTGAGCAACAATGTAGCGGCACTCTCTCTCTGACTTATGTATGTATGTATGTATGTATGTATGTATGTATGTATGTATGTATGTTTCTATGTATGTGTGTATGTATGTATGTATGTGCGTGTGTGTGTGTGTCTGTCTGTCTTTGTGTATATGTTAATTTATCGACCCCGAAGGATAAAAGGCAAAGTCGACCTCGGCGGAATTTGAACTGAGACCGTAGCGCCAGACAACGTACCTATTTCTTTATTACCCACAATGAGCTAAACACCCAGAAGACAAACAAAGACAGACAAAGGTATTAAGTCGATTATATTGACCCCAGTGCGTAACTGGTACTTATATAATCGACCCCGAACGAATGAAAAGCAAGGCCGACCTCGGCGGAATTTGAACTCAGAGCGGAGCGGCAGACAAAATACCTATTTCTTAACTACCCACAAGGGGCTAAACGCACAGGGGACAAACAATGACAGACATACGGATTAAGTCGATTCTTTCAGTTTCCGTTATTTTATTTTACTTATATATATATATATATATATATATATATATATATATATATATATATATATATATATGTATATATATATACAAATTGATATAGGGTTTAATAAAGTATTATCTGATAATTGATATTTGATTTAGATGTATTTCTCCATAAGTATGTATATATATATATATTTGTGTGTGTGTGTGTGTGTGTGTGTGTATATATATATATGTAGTTGTATATATTTAACTAGATAAAGGTTTTTATTTTTCATGGACTTGAAAATTTGCTAGAAAATGAAGGATCGTGGCAAAGTTTGGCTGCTATTTCTAGCATGTAAAAATTACCTGTTAATGGGCAATTTTCTATTTTGAAATGTATATATGTGTGTGTATGTGTGTGTGTGTGTGTGTGTGTGTGTGTGTGTGCGTGTGTGTGTGCGTGTGTGTGTGTGTGTGTGTTTGTGTGTGTGTGTGCGCGAGCGTGCGTGTGTGTG
>NW_021823603.1:0-2500 GCF_006345805.1 Octopus sinensis | reverse complement strand
TCTATCTCTCTCTCTCACTCTATCTCTCTCTCTCACTCTATCTCTCTCTCTCTCTCTCTCTCTCTCTCTCTATTTATATATATATTTATATATTTATATATTTATGTATATTATATATATATATATATATATATATATATATATATATATATATATATATATTTATATATCTATATATCTATATATCTATACATATGTGTGTGTGTGTATATATATATATATGTAGATGTATATATATATATATATATAAAGATAAAGGTCTTTATTTTTCATGGACTTCAAAATTTGCCAGAAAATAATGGATCGTAGCAATCTTTGCTGCTATTTCTAGCATGTTAAAATTGCCTGTTAAAGGGTAATTTTCTATTTTGAAATATATATACATATGTATGTATGTATGTATGTATGTATGTATGTATGTATGTATGTATGTATGTATGTATGTATGTGTGTGTGTGTTTGTGTGTGTGTGTGTGCGTGTGCGTGTGCGTGTGCGCGTGCGTGTGTGTGTCTGTGTGTGTATTTGTCTGCGTGTATCTTTAAAATCTTCCGATTTTTGGTGACATATGAAATAGACATTTGGTTTTGTAACCGAAAAATGAAGCGAAAGAGGTTTAGCTACTGTAGCGTTCGATTGTATCTTTTGCAGACAAACTGAACGACTCCATTTAATCTCATCAGAAAGTTACTTAAGATCTTCTTCTCTCTGTCTGTCTGTCTCTCTCTCTCTCTGTCTTTTACGCTCTCTCTCTGTCTGTATTTAACTCACTATCTAACATATGAGTTTCTCTCTCTCTCAATATAAAACTATTTTTCTCTATTATTACCCGTTGCTAAGCAACTCAGGGAAAAGGTGTGTGCGTGTGTGACTGTATTTTCAACAGTTTGTGTGTGTGTGTGTGTGTGTGCGTGTGTGCGTGTGTGTGTGTGTGTGTGTGCGTGTGTGTGTGTGTGTGTGTGTTTGTCTGCGTGTATTTTTAAAATCTTCCGATTATCGCTGACTTGAAATATACATTTCATTTCGTTTGCCATTGTAAAGTTAGATTGTATCTGAGACAGAATTGGAAATGCAAAGTTTCTGTTGACAGGATACCTGAATTTTCTGTATCTTTTGCTGACCCACCCCACTCACGCCATTTAATTTCATCAGTACTTAAGGCCTTCTTCTCTCTCTCTGTCTACCCCTCTCTCTCTCTCTGTCTGTATTTAACTCACTATCTAACATATAAGTTTCTCTCTCCCTCTCAATATAAAACTATTCTTCTCTATTATTACCCGTTGCTAAGCAACTCAGGGCTGGTCTAAACAACGGCATCAATTCGTTAACGTGACAAGTTTTCTGGAAATGCAAGGGGAGTAACTCTAGTAAGGGAGATAACTAAAAAAAATCATCAAAAGTTACCTCCCTTACATTTAATTACATTACGACTATAATCAAAATGTATATATAATCTACAATGTAATATTCAGACGTCACACACACACACACACACACTATAAAATTGGTTTCTCTATTCGGTATAAAAATTAAAAAAAAAGAAGTTTGGCTACTTTTTCTAGCCGGTCAATGAAACACATACAGGCTAAATTTTGTTGTTATTTATATCTTTATAAATCCGAGTAAAATTACATAATGGATTAAAAAACACAAAGTAAAAGTGAAATAAAATTTATGTTCCTGAAATAAAAATGTGAAACAAAATCTATACTCATACGTGTGTGTATTGTGTTGATGTATATATAATAAAAAAAACAGTCTATATATTTATACTGGCGACAAGTGCGAGTGTCAATAGTTTATTATACATTGGTTCGTATATGGCTTCCTTTATTGAATTCTAATTTAGAAAGATTGAAATCAATTCACTGTTCACGAGTGAGTTCATATTCTTATGTATATCTCTCTCTATATAAACGGCAGTTTGTCTGTGTGTGTTTCTGTGTGTCTGTTTAGTTGTACCCTCACTCTGACCACGGCTTTCAACCGATTCTGATGAAACTTGACACACACATAGCCCAATGTCATAATTCAAAACTAACGCAGCGAAAATTTTGAAAGGTTCCCCCAGTTCTGAAAAAAATTGATAAATTCGACATGGGGTCGAGAATCAGAAACACAAACCACAGACTGTCTAGGGGACGCAACTCGGCGTCATTTTTGACGGCACGAGTTCAGCTACTGTTTAAATAATGAATAACAAACCACAACTTGACACATCTGTAAAGTATTTGATAACGAATGATGTGTGTGTGTGTGTGTGTGTGTGTGTGTGTTTGTGTGTGTTGACCAGAAAATACAGCGTCCTTGCTACCATATTTCGTAACGAGTGACGTGTTGAGCGAAAATATAACGTCTTTGCTTACTTTGTAACGAATGACATTTTTAACGCAAATAACGTTTCTTGACTTTCATATTTTTAAGAAAATCTTTATATATAAAAGACAAGTTGTGTGTCTGTCTCCTACGATTTAGATTCCTAACTACTCCCACATTTTGCGG
>NW_021823602.1:0-21874 GCF_006345805.1 Octopus sinensis | reverse complement strand
TAAACCACAGACACACGACTTATACACATACCTAAACTAACTTATAAACCTCCATATACACCAAAACCCACTCCCTCCCACACAGACAAATTAACTCATACATCCCAAAACCTAAATAACAACCCATATACACATTCACACACAAACACACACACACGCAAAACACACACACACAACAGATACATATACTCCCTCACATATACGCATACATACTCACTAAACTCATATATACAACAATATTTACACACCCACACTCATACAGATAATAAATTATACAACTAAAAACTCGCACACTCTCTCATATACATAAACACTCCTATGAAAACAACATTAAATACATCGTAATTAACCAGAATATCAAAAATAACAATATGACATAAAGGTAAATAAAATACATACTTACAATTCAGTGTCAAATTATGAAGTGAAATTAAATTCTTAGCCGTTAAAAATCAAACAAAATTACGTTACCATAGAAATAACTTATGTGAAAAAGACTAACAAACACTTGCAGTAACCCAAACCCATTCTCTATGCCTACCTCACTACTACACTATTCCATTCACAATTCCAAACAACACTAGTCCCCTCCCGGTTTATTTCACGTGGCAAAACGAACACCACTCAAAAATTATGAATGAAACAATGTATAAAACAACCACCATGAAAATAGACAAATTACCACGAATTCCCTAAAAAAACCATGATAAACCAAAACTCCTAAAAACATATAACGATAAATCTCCCTTTGCTAAACTCTTAACAAACTATATAGCAATCTCCCTAACCAAAACATTCACACACAATACCACTCGTAAACCACACACCCACGACTTATACACATACCTATCTAACTTATAAACCTCATATACCCCAAAACCCACTCCCCCCCCTCCCACACAGAGACAAATTAACACATACATCCCAAAACCTAAATAACAAGCCCATATACACATTCACAACACAAACACACACACACGCAAAACACACACACACACAGATACATTACTCCCTCACATTATATTATATATTGTATATATATATATATTGTATATATATATATATAATATATATATATATGATATATAATATATGTATATGTATATATATATGATATGTATATATATATTATATTTATTATATATGTATATGTCTATATATATGATATGTATATAATATATGTATATATATATATATGTATATATATATATATATATATATATATATATATGTATATAACTATATATATATATATTGATTGATTGATTGATTGATTGATTCTAGTTTCAGCTTATGAGCTGTGGCATGCTGGGGCACCGCCATTTGGTGTTGCTACTTGGTTTCACTTCATGGAGGTTTTCTAGCAACTGCTATTTGGTGCATGAGAGAGTTCGATGCAGCTGCCCTCATCTGCCCCTCCTGCCGTGAAGTTGGTTCATCTGGACACACCTGACAGGAAGAGATCCAGCTTCATTTTAAAGACATCTGTATCCACCCCATGCAGGTCTCTCAGGTTCTTCGGGAGGATATTGAAGAGCTGTGGGCCTCGGAAACCCAGGCTATCACAGAATCTTGTCCTACATCTTGATGGCAGGTTTGGAGTCCTAGGCACCACGCAGTGGCGCCCAGTTCTGGCATTTGCGTAACTCTCGATGCCAAAGTTCAGGACACTTCCCTCCAGGATCTTCCAGATGTATATTATGGCATATCTTTCCCGCCTACGCTCCAGGGAATATAATTTTAATCTCTTGAGTCTTTCCCAGTAGCTTACATTCTGCATAGAGGCTATCTTTGTGTAGCTTCGTTGGATCGCCTCAAGTTCTGTGATCAACTTGACACTGGATGGTGACCATAGCTGAGAGCAATAGTCAAAGTGGCTTAGGACAAGTGTCTTCCAGAGGACCATCATGGTTTCTTGTTCTCTTGTTCTAAAGGTTCTAAGAATCCATCCAGCCAGCCGTCTACATTTCATTGTCAGTTTAGCAACATGTACATGAAAGGTCGCGTCATCACTCATGTGAATACCCAGGTCACGCACTGATTGTGCCTCTGGGATTGCAATCCCTCCGGGTCCAGTGTATTCATTGGGTATTGCATTCAGTTTTGCATGCTGATAGTATAAAGCTTGAAACTTTCCAGCATTGAACTGCATGCTATTCTTTTCAGCCCACTTGTATATTTCGTCCAGCTCACATTGCAGGTGTTTAGTGTCCTCAGGGTTCTGTATTGCCTGTGAAACTTTTGTATCATCTGCATAACTTGTGATCGTGGCTCTCTGCGTGGCTGAGGGCATGTCTGAGAGGGCCATTATGAACAGTAGTGGTCCCAGAACAGTGCCCTGCGGAACACCGCTCACTATTTGTGTGTTAATGGAGGTGGCCCCATTGGCTACTACCACCTGACTTCTATCCTTCAGAAAGTCATGAAGCCATTCTCCCAGTTTTCCAACTATGTTGAGATCACGCAGTTTGTGACATATCATTCCATGATCGACTTTATCAAAGGCCTTTGCAAAGTCGAGATATATCACTTCCACATTTGAGTGGTTGAGCAGCCGTTTCAGCACCCAGTCATAGTGTTGTAGGAGCTGAGTTAAACAGCTTCCCCTGGTCGGAAACCATGTTGGGTGTCGGGCAGCAAGTCATTCTCTTCAAGGAAGGTGATCAGCTTCCTTCTGACTATTCGTTCCATGACCTTGCTGATGTGTGAGGTCAGAGAGATAGGTCTATAGTTCTTGGCTTCCGCTCTGCTACCTCCTTTATGAATGGGGCATATTTTACCTTCCTTCAGTTTTCCTGGAAGTTTGCCAGCTGCAAGGAAGCTCTGAAAGAGGAACTGCAGTGGTCTTGCTAGGACTCTCTTACATGCTTTTAGGAGGATTGCCGGGAATCCATCGGGGCCAGTAGCTGAGTCTGTTTTCATTTCATCTATAGCCTTGGTTACATCGTCTTCCTTTATATCGATGTAATCTATCGTCGCCGCCTCTGATTTTATATCTGCAGTGGTAAAAAAGTCAGTTGGATTGGTGATTTGGAGATGCCCAAGGGGTGGAGTGAAAACACTCTTGAATTGCTCATTCAGTATTTCACTTACCCTCATTGGTTTTCCTGTAAGTGTGCCATCCTTTTCGAGGAGTGGCCCTATTCTACAGTGCACTGTAGCTGTTTCTTTGGCATACCTGTAGAAAGCTCTGGGGTTAGATTTTATTTTTCTATAGCCCAGGCTTCTTTGTCTGCTCTTTCTTTTTCATGGGAGAGTTGCAGACATTTTTCGATTTCCAACAGTTTTATTTTTAGGCGGGACTTTTCACTGCTTTCAATCTGTTTGTTTAGGCGATTTGAAAATTTCGTACGCCGTCTCATTAAAATTTTCCTCTCTCTGGGGATTTTGTTCTTGTGTACAGTGGCCTTTCTCTCTGGGACACATTTGTAGCATATGGCTTGCATTACAGACATGAATTGTTGAAGTTTCACGTCGATGTCTGGCGAGGAGAGACATTTAGGCCAGTTTTGTTTGAGGATCTCTTTCTCAATTTGTTTCCAGTTTGCCTTATGGTAGTTCAAGCTGGAAAGATTTTGAGGGTTTCTTGTAGGCTGCATGTCCGTGCTCTCTTTTGGCCCGTACATGGTCAGCTCTATCATGTTGTGATCCGAGAGTAGTGTCGGTGTCACTTTCACATTATGGATGAGATCCATGTCATTTGTGAAGCAGAGATCCAGTGTGTTACCTGCCCTGGTTGGTTGGAGTATTACCTGCTCCATGTACAGGGTGTTGATGAGGTTCAGGAGGGACCTCGCCTGTCCTCGTTCACATCTTGTCATTCCTGGGAGAGAAAGGCCCATAAGAAGCACACCTATGTGTTGTTCTAATGTGGTTAGAATTTCTTCTATTTTTATAAGGCAGGCTTCAAACTTGCCCACATGGCTTGGGGCATTTGGAGGGCGATATGTAGCACACACAACTATATCAAGTTGCCTAATATGTACAATTAGTGTGTCACACACCGAGTTTGAGTATGACAAGAGGACCTGGGGTGTGAGGTCCTCACGGATGTACATAGCAACACCTCCATGACTCCTTTCTTTCCTGTCGGTCCGTAGTACAGCATACTGTGGTATATGTAACTCCGCATCTGCTATGTCCGGTTTCAGGTGCGTTTCTGTAAGTGCTATGCATATGGCTTGATTGCATGCAACAGTCTCTCAGAACGGGATCTTTGTCCTGTTACTGAGTGTTTGCAGTCCTCTGATGTTCAGTAGGAGTATCGAGGTGAGGTGTACGTTGTTGCCGGCGGTGTCCATCCTGTGTCTGTTTGCTGTGGTGGTCTGGTATATAGTGGGTAGTCCCACCTGCGGGCTTGGGTTTGATGAAGCCAGGTCAGCTGCTGTACAATCTTTTGTGCCATGCACAAAAAAGATTGTTGCTCAGCAGCTGCTCTTTCGACAACATCATGTTGGCTGTTTGTGGCGCGCACAACATCTGCGTACCTCCGCTTTGGGGCAGGTGGTGCGTGGTCCATCCCTTTTCTTTGTGTTGATGGTTTGTCCATCTGCCTCGTGTCTCTGTGGCAGGGTCCCCGATGTGCAAAGCGGCAGCCTGCACCTTCCTTTCCATGCCAGCAGGAACCTCTCAGGTAGAACATACACACCCGTGTGCGCTGTTTGGTTCCATCCTTTGCGGTTCCACTTCTATTCCTGGTTGTTTCACTCTTTGGTCCTGCTTGAGCTTTTTCTTTTCCTTTAGCTCTTCCAGTCCTTCTTTTAGTTCTTCTTCCTCCCTCTACCTCTTCACTGGGTTCTCCGTCTCCATGGCCCTTGCTGCCGGTTGGAGAACTTGCACCTGGGTTCACTTCCCGGGCAGGTTTCTCATTCAAACCTCTCCCGGGCGTCCACCAGGTGGGGGTGACTTCTTTCATCGTCTCCATTCTTGCCATCTTTGCCCCGCTCGTTCTCAAAGATGGCATCAAGTGCGCCAATGTGCGACCGTACAAGCGCATATGAGCGCACGAATTCCTGTCTCTTTCGCTCCATCTGAGCCGCTGTCCTCTTGTAGCCTCTGCTCTTCAGCGCAGCCGCAATCACCTCGCTAGGGCTATCTCCGCCGGCGCACTCCCATGCTCGTACGAATAAATCCAGCTCGTCACGTCTCCATGCTCTGGACATGCTGGATAATCCGTCTATCCGTTTATCTATCTAATTATGTTCGAGAGAAGACAGGAAGATATTAAGGCTAATTAGAGATAGAGTACTTGAAAAAGAAATATTAACAATATTAAAGTTTTGTGTAAAAACGTTATTTGGGTAAAAACGTTATTTAATCTTAAGGCTAATTAGGAGATAGAGTATCTGAAAATATATTAGCAATATTAATATTATATTAGAGTGTGGGTAAAAAAAACGTTATTTAATCTTAAGGCTAATTTGGAGATAGAGTATTGAAAATATATTAGCAATATTAATATTATATTAGAGTGTGGGTAATATTAAACGTTATTTAATTTAATCTTAAGGCTAATTAGAAACAGAGTATCTGAAAAATTATATATACAATATTAAGCATATTAACCGTTATTTAATTTAATCTAAGGCTAATTAGACGTTATTAATATTAACGTTATTTAATTTAATCTTAAGGCTAATTAGAAGATAGAGTATCTGAAAATATATTAGCAATATTAATTTATATTAGAGTGTGGATAAAAACGTTATTTATCTTCAGGCTAATCAGGAGATAGAGTATCTGAAAATATATTAGCAATGTTAATATTATATTAGAGTGGGGAATATTAAACGTTATTTAATTTAATCTTAAGGCTAATTAACAGTAATTATTAACAATATTAAACAATGTTAAACGTTATTAATTTTAATCCTAAGGCTAATTAACAATAATTATTAACAATATTAAACGTTATTTATTTAATCCTAAGGCTAATTAGATGTTTTTATATTAAACGTTATTTAATTTAATCTTAAGGCTAATTAGAGATAGAGTATCTGAAAAATTATTAACATATGAAAACAATATTAAACGTTATTTAATTTAATCTTAAGGCTAATTAGAAGATAGAGTATCTGGAAATTATTATATCGAAACGTTATTGAAAATGTAAACAAAAAAATGACGATCGCAACTTTAACTAAGATTTGGGCCTAAGTGAAAGATAAAATAGATATAATAAATATATATATATACATACATACATATATATAATATATATATATATATATACATCATATATATATATATAGTATGTTAATTATTGGCTAAACTGGCATATGACCATTCCGAATGCATATGTTTATTTTGTTTATTAATATATATATGATGAAACGCACGCACCCCACTAAGTAAGATTGTTCTTTATATCAAGTTTTTGTTCTTGATATTTACTCTTACGCGCACTCTTAACTTTTCTGTCCCATCCCTTTCTCAGCCTTCATTCTTTGTTTTCCTTTTCCTCTACTTAACTTGTCTCTTCCTCTCTCTCATTCTCTCCCCCTCCCCATTCTTCATGGTTTCCTCGCAGCCATTCCCCTTCTTCTCTCCCTTTCTCTTGCTCCTCCTCCCCCCTTCCCGTCGTTCACCCGCGACGTCACTTCCGCCTTCCCGTCGTTCACCCGCGACGTCACTTCCGCTGCTGTCTCTCTCGCCTGGCTTTTTCAAAGTAATGGACGTCACTCTTTTTCCTCCACTCGCCATCCATAAAAAATTCTGTGTTTGTAATACTTTTTTTCGTTCGGCGTCAACAGCCCTTCTTATCTTGTTTTTCCTTGTCCTGTCTTCTACTGTTTACAATTTGCACTGTCGTTACTGTCCTGTTTTTACTATTTTTTACCCCTCTGCGAAAAGATCTCAGAATTTTAATTGATTTGCTTTTCGCAGGAAGGAAAGTTTTCTCGTCGAAGATACGTCTCGCTTTTATCCTTCGAAACGTAGAGTAGATGAAAGCTTTAGCGACTGAAGAAGGGGTTTTTTCTTTGTGTTAATTGTCCTGTATTCTATTTTGTTTTTGTTTTTAAATATATGTCCAGTTCCTTTGGTTTGTGTCTGTTTTCGTTTCTCATTGTGTTCGACGTCCTTTTGGTGTCCTGTACTCATATATGCGTGTATATGTACATGTAGAGGTAGGTACGTACATATATGTTTATATATATGCATTTGTTTGTTTTTTTATTTATTAATATATATATATATGTATAAGTAGAGAGTAATGTAAAAACATTACGGAGGATATATAATAAATACTTAAGATTTTTTATGAGTATATTAATGGCCAAACATGTTATAAAATATAAAGAAGAAAAACGTTTATGATTATAAACAAGTCACAATTATAACTAAAATGGTTAAAACCCCCTTACAAGTTAAAAATAGGTCCCTAACACTGAAATTACAATAGTTGCGGACTCTATTTGCCATGTCGCCTGAAGGCATTCTTTATCGTGAGGAGAAATAATATGATTGATATAATGGCTTCATAGTGGTTTTGGCTGCTATTTTTAACATGTAGCGGTTTTCTAACCCTCTTAGTTATAATGGTGACTTGTTCGTAATTATAAACGTTTTTCTTAGCAGTTCAGCACAAGAGACCAGTAGAATAAGTACTTTGCATTGTGCTCTTGAGCAAAACACTTCATTTCACATTGCTCCAGTCCACTCAACTGGAAAAATGAGTAACGCTGGAATGGACTGGTGTCCCATCCAGCTGGGGGGCACATACGCCACTGAAACCGGGAAACCAGGCCCATGAGCCTGGCTAGGCTTTAAAAGGGTGCATTTATTATTATTTTAGAATGAATAAGTACAACTTTTTGAATATTTGCTCTTTACTTCAACTTGCACTGTACCTACTTTTCCTGCCACTATAAATACTTGGTTAAGTAGATTTTCTTGATTTAACCCACATTTCGTCAACTAATCAATATTGCTCTGACAATGGAGACAGCATCCAATTCACTTAGTGTTGTGATGTCAAGAATTTCTCACAGATAATACTATCAGGTTTAGTTGTGTCAACAAATCACACAGCAAGTAACAATTGCTTCTTCTTAAGATATGTCAGTACTTCCATCAACAATTACTGAAATTCCAGGTGAAGCATTGACTACAAGAACTATTACTTTCCTTATAATTTCATCATACAATTGATCAGTTCATTTTCTGAAAAATTTTCTAAATGATTTCAAATGCAGAACTTATTGAGACTTTGAGCACTTCCAGCTGTGTGATTTTGTCCACATAAAGCAATGTCATATGTACAATATAATATAATGTTTGAAAGTGTTGAAAATAATTGCAGAAATCTTCTTTTCATTTACTCTTTTACTTGTTTCAGTCATTTGACTGTGGCCATGCTGGAGCACCGCCTTTAGTTGAGCAAATCGAACCCAGAACTTGTTCTTTGTAAGCCTAGTACTTATTCTATTGGTCTCTTTTGCTGAACTGCTAAGTTACGGTGATGTAAACACACCAGCATCCGTTGTCAAGCGATGTTGAGGGAGACAAACACAGCCACACAAACATATACACATACATATATATATACATATACACGACGGGCTTCTTTCAGATTCCGTCTACCAAATCCACTCACAATGCTTTGGTCGACCCAAGGCTATTGTAGAAGACACTTGCCCAAGGAGTCACACCGTGGGACTGGACCTGGAACCATGTGATTGGCAAGCAAGCTACTTACCACACAGCCACTCCTACGCCTATTTGTTATTTTTTATACATGCAATCATTCCCTGTAACCAATAAATCATCCTCGAAAATCCACTCACAGGCTTTGGTTGACCCGAGGCTATAGTGGAAGACACTTGCCCAAGGTACCACACAGTGGGACTGAACCTGGAACCATGTGGCTGGTAAACAAGCTACTTACCACACAGCCACTCCTACAAAAATAACTAAATCGCTAAAATAATTAAATACACTTTGAAATCATAAAAACTGGTGGAGGTGTGCAACACTTCAAAAGACAACAACAAAATAACAAGAAAAGTACTTTGATTCATCTATTTTTTTTTTTTGTATGAATTGATATACAACCAGATGCATTACTACTGACAAAACTAGAGCATGCAGAGTTATGGTAGTCAGTTATAAAATCAAGTATGGAATTTGTACTTTGTTAATGCATAGGCTTATTTTGCTTCCTTAAAATTCATTATTTAAAGTCTCCCTTTCAACCAATCTTCATATTTTCATAAATTTTCTAATATCCATTTCTGAACAAAAAAATTGTTTAAAGAAGAAACTAAGGTTGTCCAAAATGTCTGCAACAATCCAAAAATAACATCTTGATATAAAATCCTGTTATTGTGTCATGTGATCATTGCTAGTGCCGTGCCCCCTGACTGGCTCCCATGCCAGTGACATGTAAAAAGCACTATTCAAGCGTGGCTGATGCCAGTACTGCCCCTCATGCAGTGGCACGTAAAAAGCACCCACTACAATCTCAGAGTGGTTGGCGTTAGGAAGGACATCCAGCTGTAGAAATGTTGGTAGATCAGATTTGAGCCTGGTGCAGCCTTCTGGCTAGCCAGCCCTCAGTCAAACCGTCCAACTCATGCCAGCATGGAAAGCAGATATTAAACGATGATGATGATGATGAAATACTAGTAAATGCAAAAGCAGCAATCTAATATAAAATTTCTGACTTATTTCCTCATGAAAACAGTGTCATAGTGTGAAATCAAATTGCTGTGAAACAAAATTTTCATATTTAATTTTAATATTGTCACATTAACATTGTTTCACAAATACTTCAACATTTCTTACTGTACAGTATTATGATCTTGAACAGGGTAAATAACTGAAACCAAAATAGAAGAGGTCTTGTCATGATGGTATTTTGCACAGAATTGTATATATAATGCTTGTATCTGGTTGATCAGTTATATGCATAGCCTCTTATGTCCAGCTCGTATTCTATGATATTTTATAAGGTGGATGGAAGCACTCCGTCGGTTACGACGACGAGGGTTCCGGTTGATCCGATCAACGGAACAGCCTGCTCGTGAAATTAACGTGTAAGTGGCTGAGCGTTCCACAGACACGTGCACCCTTAACGTAGTTCTCGGGGATATTCAGCATGACACAGAGAGTGACAAGGCTGGCCCCTTGAAATACAGGTACAACAGAAACAGGAAGTAAGAGTGAGAGAAAGTTGTGGTGAAAAAGTACAGTAGGGATCACCACCATCCCCTGCCGGAGCCTCGTGGAGCTTTAGGTGTTTTCACTCAATAAACACTCACTAAGCCCGGTCTGGGAATCGAAACCGCGATCCTACGACCACGAATCCACTGCCCTAACCATTGGGCCATTCCGCCTCCACTATTTTATAAGGTATTACATGGTGCAATGATGCAACAGACATGGGTTTCAACACTAACTTATGTGAAGTAATTTTCTGTACTACAGGGTTAGGTAGAAGACCAGAATTTCCCAAACACTTTAGCGCCTTCACCATAATGTTCCAACATGACCTTCTATTGAAACCCTATTGTTCTCAGTAAACGGGACTGACTCCAGATGGAGTACAGCCCAAATTTTTCCCACCAGTGTATGCTTGAGTATACACAGAACTGAATATATGTATCCACGGAAAATTCAGTAAAAGATTCCCATGTCAAGTCATGGCAAAATATATATATTGAAGAAGGAAAACACTCAAACTAAAGTCCTCCTGACAAGAAGGTAACTTTTATTGACAAATCTTGGAGAAGACTTGCTGATATAAAACCAGAAGATGATATAATTACTGCATTTCTTGCTTTTGTTTGTCACAAGTATTTTAATTATAGGTACATTGTGAATATCACATGTGTCACAGAAGCATGTTCTTATACAGTAAAAAGATCTTATCATGAGATGATTATTGTCCCAAAATGTTAAACAACTATCATTGCTTATATTTGTGTGTGTGTGCGTGCGTGCATGCATACATATATACATACACACCAAGCTGAAGTCATAGGTTTTTCATATTTGAATAGTTCAAACAAGTCACCTATGGAAAGGGTTTAGTTATCAAAATATATCCCATTCTATTCTATTTTCTGTTGCCATCATCGTGCCAGAAGCTCAATTCTATGCTTATAACATTTGGTTGGTTTAGAGGCAAAAACCTCCTTGCACCTGTTTTCAACCCCGTCCTCATTATTGAACCACCTTTCATACAGGAAATGAGAACTAGCTCGGAAAACATGGTAATTTGATGGTGCAATGTCAGGAGAGTAGGGAGGGTGAGGCAGCACTTCCAACCCCAAGTTCATCATGTTTGCACTTTGTTACATTGTCAGTGTGTGCTGGGGCATTGTCATGCTTTTGGAGAGTGTGTCTCTAATTAACTAATGCTAGGTAGTAGGCTTTCAAAATATCATATACACATTGCAATGGTTGAGCATACAGGTAAGCATTCACAGCCTGACCATCTGGGACAACAATCTCTCAAAATCCCACCAAATGCACAACATGATCTTCTGTTCAAACCATTCCTGTTTGATAACAGGTTCTGAAATCTGGCTAGAATGAAGCCACTGATTTCTCATATTAGGTTTACAAAAATAGATTTACTTTCATCCTCAGTTTTAATTCAATGCCAAACTCAAACATCTTTAGGATTAGGCAGTAGTTGTTTGCAAATATTCGCATGTTGTTGAGCCTAAGCATTGGTCGGTTCAACAGTATTTGTTCACAAGGCCAAGCTTATGGAGGTGTTGATTGATGGTACTTTGTGAAGGACCAAGATCTGCCAACAATGTACAATTACATGTGCTTGGCTGTTGTTCAGACATTTCAAGAAAGGCCTCACCTTCCACAACAGCAGGTAGTGGAAGCGCAATGGCCCAGTTGTTAGGGCAGCGGACTCGTGGTCATAAGAACGCGGTTTCGATTCCCAGACTGGGCATTGTGAGTGTTTATTGGGCAAAAACACCTAAGCTCAACGAGGATCCGGTGGGGGTGGGGTTAACCCCACTGTACTCTTTTACCACAATTTTCTCTCACTCTTTCATCCTACTTCTGCCGCAAAGCAGAGGAACCATGGTGTAACCCACTATGGTGTGGTAAACTTTCAGACCCTAGATTGTGAATCCTTTGTACTCCCAGGATGGTTCAGCTCTCCACCCATTAAAAGCTTTTGCCCCCATGCAACCGCCAGTCTATCGCATGTGGTTGGTGGATCTTCAAGTTGCCACATGCATTCTTAGTAGCTTAGAGTAGACTCGAATTAGAGATTATTCTTTGTGCCTAATGGCATGAGTCCTGATTGGAAGAAGAAGAAGACAATTGCAGGTCACTCTGACCTTGGTTTGTCTTTGAGGTTGGTGTCATGTACCTGAAAAGTCTAAACAAGTTTTGTGCCACACTTTCATTGACAGCTCTTGGCCTTCCTCATTATTAATTTATTTTGGCACTGCTCAAGACTCAGTCCATTTTCCCCACAAGTTGCGCAAAATTATTCTAAATGCAGTTTTCTCACTACACATTATCAAAGCCACAAAATAAAGAATAAACAATTCAGCAACTATTGGACAACAAGCTATATCAAATTAATGATATAACATGCAGATACAAGTTGCCAAAAACCATCAGTGAAAATCAGAAAAAAAAAACCTTGACTCAGCTTGTTTTATGTGTGTGCACACATGTGTCATTCTCTCTGTATACAATTATATATACAAGCATACATATGTATATATATATATATATATATAATATATATATATATATTAACATACATACATATATATATATATATATGCATACATGTATATATATATATGCATACATATATATATATATATATACATACATATCCATACATACTAATATATATGCATACATACATATATATATATATATATATATGCATATATATATATATATATATATATATCATATATATATATATAGATATATTGCCATATATAATATATCATATATATATAAGATATGCATATATATATATATAGCATATATATATATATATATATGCATATATATATATAATGCATATTATATATATATATGCACTATATATATATATAATGCATATATATATATGATTAATATCATATATATATATATATGCATATATATATATATATATGCATTATTATATGCATATATATATATATATATGCATATATATATATATATGCATATATATATATATATATATTATTATAGATATGCATATATATATATATATAATAGCATATATATATTATATAATATGCATATATATATAATGCATATAATATATAGATATGCATATATATATATATATGCATTGCATTATATATATATATATATATGCATATATAGATATATTATATGGCATATATATATATATATATTCATATATATATATATATATATATATATATATATACTATATGCATATATATATCTATATATGCAGATATATATATATATATATGCATATATATATATATAGCATATATATATATATATATATATGCCTATATATATATATATGCATACATACATCATATATATATATTATATATACATAGATATATGCTATATGCATACATATATGCCATATAATATATATATGCATACATACATGCATATATATATTATATGCACTACATACATGCATATATATATATATATGCATACATACATGCATATATATATAGATATATGCATACATACATGCATATATATATATATATGCATACATACATGCATATATATATACTATGGGCATACATACATACATATATATATAATATATGGCATACATACATACATATATATATATATATATATATATATATATATAGTATATGCATACATACATATGTATATATATATAGATTATATAATATAGTATATATAGATATATTATAGGATCTCTATTGGCATCGCTTGTACAAGCCATGCACTTGAAAGCCATAAGTGAAATCAACATTTTTAGCTAATGAAATTTCTTGCTATGATTCACTTGAAACTCAATTACAATCTCCCGTCCTCCCCTCTCTGTCCATCTCTCTCTCACACATGCACATACACACAACCCACTCTGTGATGACAACATCATACTATAGATTTATACTTACCCACTTTATTGGACAGAATGTTTACATTAAACAATATAATGAAGCAGGAAAAAAAAAATCGCTAAAAGTTTGTAACTAAATAAACTGAATAGGTAGTAGCTGTTACTATGGCTGTTTTATGATATGTCAGTCTTAATTGAGAAAACAACACACACAAAAAACAAAACAAGAGCAGATACATACATAAACAAACTGATAGTAACATTCCTACCAGTTTTATGCCATAACCAGTAATATACTGAGGGACATTACGAAAGAAAGTGGTACTCAGAACTTTTGATAGGAATTACATATATCATTTATTACATCTGTTATGCAATTCTTCTCTAGATACCTGATGAGATAGGTTGGTCTATCAGCCTATGAAGCCTGAAGCTGCATAGAGCTGAGACATATCGTTATTATATATATATATATATATCAGTCCAACCCATGCTAGCATGGAGAACGGACGTTAAACGACGATGATGATATATATAATATTAATTCGAGACAAAACCACTATTTTGCAAATCAAACAATACATAAAAATTTATTTATTTATTTAATTACTTTATATTAAAATTTTTATGTATTGATTAAGTCTTTCCTTGTTTGATTTGCAAAATAGTGGTTTTGTCTCGAATTAATATTATATAATATTTTACTATAAAATTGGATTTAATTCTAAATCTGATTTTTTCCCTGTAAATTTGGATTTATTCCCTAATATTTATTATTATATATATATATATATATATAGGTAGGCACAGAAGTGGCTGTGTGGTAAGTAGCTTGCTTACCAACCACATGGTCATGGGTTCAGTCCCAGTGTCTTCTACTATAGCCTCAGGCAGACCAAAGCCTTGTGGGTAGATTTGTTAGACAGAAACTGAAAGAAGCCTGCTATAAGCAATTCAAAATTATTTACGTGGCCAGAACATGCAATGAAAACATTTTTTTCATAAAAGAAGAGTGTATAATTGTGAATAAATCACAATTATAATAGAGCGGGTTATAATAACCCTTACATGTCTAGAAATAGCAGTGAAAACCATCATAAAGCCAAAATAACCACTTGTATTATATCTCCTCAACAATAAAAGCTGTTGGCGAATGCCATAACATAAAATATCAAAACTTAAATCAAAATATAAGGTTAGCTCTCTGTTGTAATTTCAAAGTTAGGAACCAAAAGTGGATCCATTCTTCTTGTTAGGCGAACGTTCTTGTTTATAGAAATTAACACAAAAAACAAAGCCTGGGGCTTAACATGTGTCCCGACCAGCATATATGTGTTAAAGTCTATCTACACAATTAAAAATTCTTAATTCAAACCCTCCCCATTATAATTGTGATTTATTCACAATTATACACTCTTCTTTTGTGAAAAACTTCATTGATTGCAATGTTTTGGCCATTGATATATTCGTAAATAATTTTAAACTACTTACGATATATCCTGCGTAATATATTCTTACATTTATTCCTCTTTTATTTATTGTTCACTCATATCCAGTTTTTCGCTGTGGCTTGTTGAACTGGTCTCTTCTTATAAGCGCTGTGTATGACATTTGGATTCAGAATTTGAATTGTGTAGATAGACACTAACACATTACTCTTGCTGGTCGGGACAAATGTTAAGCCCCAAAGTATGCTTTTTGGGGTTGATTTCTATGTACAGGAACGTTCCCCTGAAGAGATGAATAGATCCACTTTATGGATCTACTTTTGGTTCCTAACTTCGAAATTGCAATAGAGGACTAACCTTTTCTTTTTATTTAAATTCTGAATTTTTGTCATGTCACTCACTGACAGCTTTTATTGTTGAGGAGATATATGAATGGTTATAGTGGCTTTATAGTGATTTTGACCGCTATTTCTAGACATGTATGGGCTTTTATAACCCTCTCTGTTATAACCGTAATTCATTCACAATCATACTCTCTGATATATATATATACATAGATACCTAGCTAGATAGATAGATAGAAAGGTAGCTATATACATATATATACATATGCAAATATACACGCACACACACACACATATACATACATACATACATACATACACCCTCTCTGAAATCAGAGATAATCTCAATAAATCAAGAATTAATCTTTATGTCATGTATGCATATACAATGATATTTGACATATTTGGGTACACTCAAAAGAGGGAATAATTTTCAATGTATAAATAGTTTGGGAAGAAATTTTAACTCTTAGATAACATAAATGAAAACACATTTGGCTATGAATGACGTCATTGGAGCATGGGAGGCATGTGTTTCTATATTCTTATGTGTCTTACATGCTGCTTTGTGTGACTTCATTTAATTATTCCCAGCTTGACCAAGCTTTATGCACATTATTAAATTAACTGTTTGTTCTTCTTATATATCAGAATTGTCTTTCTGTTAGAGCAGTGAATAGGAAATTTGGCATTTGTGGCTTCTCACATGTAACAATGCAGAAACACAGGCTTCCCATGAGCTGATGACATCAGTCGTGGCTCAATGTACTTTTACACATGTTGTCTGAAAGACAAAATTTCTTCCAAGACTATCTCTGCAGTGAAAGGTCTTTTCAAATTTGAGAGCACATAAACATGTTAAATATTACTGTGCATGCATATATTTATCCAACTCATATCTATATCTATGTTTATATATATATATATATATTATATATATATTATATGAGAGAGAGAGAGAGAGAGAGACATGTATACACATATACATACATATATATATATAGACATGTATACACATATACATACATATATATGCTTACACACTCTTTACTCATTTACCTATTTCAGTTATTCGACTTTGGTCATGTTGGAGCACCACCTTCAGTCGAGCGAATCGACCCCAGGACTTATTCTTTGGAAGCCTAATACTTATTCTATCTGTCTCTTTTGCTGAACCACTAAGTTACGGGGACATAAACACACTGGCATCGGTTGTCAAGCGATGTTGGGGTGGGGGTGGGGGACAAACATAGACACACATACACACACACACACACACACACACACACATATATATATATATATATATATATATATATATATATATATATGTCACACAGCCACTTCTACACCTATGTATATATATATAGAAGGCATGAGGAGTTTAGGTCAAGCTGTCTCAGCCTATTAGGTATGCCTGCTGAGGCTCAAAGAGACATGCCACCTAAATTCTAGTTAGAACAGAGGTTGAAGTTGTGGTTGTGTGAATATCTTGTTCAGATATAGCTAATGGTGGATCCCCTTTAAGTCAGTAGGTATAGATGAAAGTAATGAGGAAAGGCAAACAATTAGTCAAAGCAGGACAAGGACAAGTGATTTTATTTAATTCAATCTAAAAATTTAGCTACAAAACGAATGGTAAAAATAGTACAAAATGGTAAAGATAGTCTCTGACAGCTGTTTCAGGGATATCCCAGCTATTGGAGCTTCATATCAAGCAAAGACTCTATAAGCCCAATATTCTGGCATCAGAGAAATATAGGTTAGACTGTGGAAAGATTGCTCCTCATCAATGATATTCATTGTGGTTCATTATGTTCAGGAAGGTAGGAGTATCCAATTAAATCTAGTTCGTTCAGGTCTTGTTTAGGTAAATCTATGATCAGAAAGAGTGGTTAGGTAGTACATAGAAGAAGTGAGAAGATGGAAAGAATTGTTATGCAGTACACCATATTGAGGGAAAATGAAACTGGTTGCTAGCAGATCTAGCGTTGTGGATGGAATGAAGATACATTCTGGTGAGTGCAAAGATAAAAAGGTAAGAGGTATGTATTGGATATATATTGTTCTGTATATTGAGGAGTATTCACTCCAAAGGGAAATACATACATCATCATCATCATCATCATCATCATCATTTAACGTCTGTTTTCCGCGCTAGCACGGGTTGGATGGTTCGACCGGGGTCTGGGAAGCCAGGAGGCTGCACCAGGCTCCAGTCTGATCTGGCAGTGTTTCTACAGCTGGATGCCCTTCCTAACGCCAACCACTCCATGAGTGTAGTGGGTGCTTTTACGTGCCACTGGCACAGGTGCCAGGGGAGTCTGGCAGCGGCTCCGATTGGTTGGTGCTTTTAACGTGCCACCGGCACGGAAGCCAGTCAAGGCAGCGCTGGCATCGGCCATGTTCGGATGGTGCTTTTTATGTGCCACCGGCACAGAAGCCAGTCGAGGTGGCACTGGCATCGGCCACGTTCGGATGGTGCTTTTTATGTGCCACCGGCACAGGTATCACAACTATTATTTCCATTGACACTTATTTATATAAATATATAATGATTCTGACATCGAGGTCACTTAGGCTGGTGAATTGCTCAGCAAAATTTCAAGCCTTCAGGAGGAGAGGTTTTGATATGGAAGAGTAGAAATCAGCAATGCCAAACCGTGTGAATCTGTAAGATGATTTATTCTCAATACCGCAGAACTAGATGATCACAGCTACACTGGAATCCCACTGAGGCAGTCTTGTAGCCCTTCTGATGTAAGAGTTGATGGTATCAAGAATACACTTGCTAATAAAACCTATCTCACTTTTGGAGGGGTTGATCAGCCTGCATTTGGGATTGGAGAGGAAGTTGGGCTTATGGTCCTTAATTTTAACGTGGCAAGGTGGACCATGCAATCTGCTATATTAAGGCAGATAGCTAGCTCTTTTGCTTCTGTGTTTATGTCATTGAATGTGGAGTTGTGGGGTTTTTGTATGTCTTGGTGATGGTGTTTGTGAGGACTCTTGCATGTATAGGGATGTTTGTTTCATGAGTGTTCTTTGATTAGTCTGTGAGGATTTGCAGGTGAGGTGATTGTTTAATTCTGGCCATGTAGTCATTTAAAGACTTAAGGAAGGGGTTAGAATGATGCTGAAATCTTACCTTCTTTATAATGTTCCAAGTGTCCATTTTGAAAGTTTTGAGGTCCTTCATAGGGGGTGAAGCCAAACTTGTTGGTGGATGGGTTCTCATAGAAGAAAGCCTTGCAGTGCATGCACTTGATGATGCTTTCAGTTTTTTCGATGAATCATGTCAAATAAATTTTCAATTTGCAAATTGGGATGCTGGTACATGAGAAAACAAGAAGTTAGATGCAAGAATTCCCCTTTCCATATATTGCATGTCATTTTTTGTTATTTCTCTTGCAACAACATCCTGATTTGCAAATTAAATAGACCATGTGCTCAGAGCCTGAAAATTGCTTGGAGACACAATGTCTGTTATAAAAACCTGCTTATACTCATGTCACCAAAGCAAGAAATTATTACTAGCTCCTATCGCAGGAGTGGCTGTTTGGTAAGTAGCTTGCTTGCCAACCACATGGTTCCGGGTTCAGTCCCACTGCGTGGCATCTTGGGCACGTGTCTTCTGCTATAGCCCCGGGCCGACCAATGCCTTGTGAGTGGATTTGGTAGACGGAAACTGAAAGAAGCCTGTCGTATATATGTAATATAAGTGTGTGTGAATATGTTTGTGTGTCTGTGTTTGTTCCCCTAGCATTTGCTTGACAACCGATGCTGGTGTGTTTACGTCCCCGTAACTTAGCAGTTCGGCAAAAGAGACCGATAGAATAAGTACTGGGCTTACAAAGAATAAGTCCCGGGGTTGATTTGCTCGACTAAAGGCGGTGCTCCAGCATGGCCGCAGTCAAATGACTGAAACAAGTAAAGAGAGTAAAAAAGAGTAAAAGAGTATCTCCATACTGGTTACATCAAATCCTACATATGTATATATAAGATCCATGAATCGAGATATAAGGAAGTTAGCTTCAAACAATCCGTAGTAAATATAAAAAAACAACTTTCAGGGTCAATAGTGATTTATTGAGAAGGAAGGTTGTGGATTTTTCGTATTGAAGTATAATAAACTGAAAATAGATCTTTTTTATATTTCACAGTAGGCGACCAGGGTTGTCGGGTATGCAAATAAAGATACAAGGGTTAAGGAATGGAAACAATAAAATCTGGGTTACTGGAACCTCCAAGGTTCTTACTGACTCCATTCCTTAATTCTTGTATATATATATATATATATATATATATATATATAATATATATATATAATATATATATATATATATATTTCACCCCTATTTCTATAAATAGAAATTCTTTCTTGTCTCCTTTCAATTGATCATTCTTCACAAAACTTCTAACAGTTCAAAACAACTGAATATTCTGAATATTCTTCAGCCAGTTGATAAACTCTACAACCTTAATGTTCTTAAAATTTAAATCGACATCTTTGTCTATATATCTACTTTCTCTATAATGTTATCAATTGATATGAAAATCATGTATTAATGGAAAACCTCTATTAATGGCTGATGATTGCTCAACATTTTAAAACTGTTGTAATACTTACAACATTTAATAAAATGATGTAGCATGAAACGATTGTACCAAATTACCGAAGTTATTCTTGTTGCTTATTTTGATTATAATCACCCCATGGATTTATATGGATAACACCATCTAACTTAAGTACCATATTCATTTGAATTAGATATACATATATGTATATATATATATAAATTAGAGGAAAACCACTATTATGTAATTTAAACAATGATAGACATAAAACATATCATATAGAAGAAATATAATATATGATAAAACATTAGATATATGCTTTATCATATATTTTATTTTTTTATATGATATGTTTTATGTCTATCATTGTTTGAATTACATAATAGTGGTTTTCCTCTAATTTATATATATTATATATTTATATTGTGAAATTTGATTTACTACTAAATTGAATTTTTCCCTGTAAGTTTGGAGTTATACTACTTAATAATATTATTTGTGCCGGTGGCACGTAAAAAGCATCCACTACACTCATGGAGTGGTTGGTGTTATGAAGGGCATCCAGCCGTAGAAACACTGGCAGATAAAACTGGAGCCTGGCGCAGTCTCCTGGATTCCTAGACCCCGGTCAAACCGTCCAACCCATGCTAGCATGGAAAGCGAACATTAAACGATGATGATATATATATATATATATATATATATATATCTCATCATCATCATCATCATCATCATTTAGCATCTGCTTTCCATGCTAGCATGGGTTGGATGGTTCAACTGGGGTCTGGAAAGCCAGAAGGCTGCACCAGGCCCAGTCTGATCTGGCAATGTTTCTACGGCTAGATGCCGTTCCTAACCCCAACCACTCCGTGAGTGTAGTGGGTGCTTTTTACGTGCCACCGGCATGGGGGCCAGGCGAGTCTGGCAACGGCCACGTTCAGATGGTTTGCTTACGTGCCACTGGCACTGGTATCACAGCAACAATCTACATTGATGTTGATCGATTTCGATTTTGATTCTCACTTGCCTCCAACAGGTCTTCACAAGTAGAGTTTTGTGTCCCAAGAAGGAAAGATATGCATAAATGGACTGGCTACATCCCAGGTAGAAGCCACGGGTTTTGGTCTCACTTGTCCTGCCGGATCTTCTCACGCACAGCATACTTCCATAGGTCTCGGCCTCTAGTCATTTCCTCGGTGAGACCTAAAGTTCAAAGGTCATGCTTCACCACCTCATCCCAGGTTTTCCTGGGTCTACCTCTTCCACAGGTTACCTCAACTGCTAGGGTGTGGCACTTTTTCACACAACTATCTTCATCCATTCTTGCCACATGACCATACCAGCGCAAACGTCTCTCTTGCACACCACAACTGATGCTTCTTAGGTCCAACTTTTCTCTCAAGGTACTTACACTGTCGAGTATGAACACGAACATTACACATCCATCGGAGAATACTGGC
>NW_021823601.1:0-20000 GCF_006345805.1 Octopus sinensis | reverse complement strand
CGCATCAATCAGAAAACCCTTCAGTTGTTGTTCGAAGAATATAAGGAAAACTCATGTATCTTTAGCAATGGAGAGACATGTGGCTTTTTCCCTCGATATCTATTAGCTCAAGCAAGGTGGCATTTGTCTTGGTCACGTATTTCTACCGCATATATCTTTTCTCTGCTAAGTAACTCATGCTCAAAGCTCCTTTTTAGCAGGCAATACAGGTAAAAAGACTGCTTGCAGTCTTCTTAACTGCAAAACAAAAAGCAACATATTTGCTCATAAAAGTTGGTTGGCTTAAAACTTTTTTCTTGTATTTTTCTTTTCCTTTTTTTTTTTGCGTTTGTTAATATTGTGATAATGTTGCTACAACTGTTTTTCTTCTTACTGTTTTTAACCGTTTCGTTCCAATTGTTCTAACGATATTTTTAAACGTTAAAATACATATCATACAGAAGAAAGTGGTACTTCAAGCGTAGTACAGCCGTAAAAACAGCAGAAAGATTGGGTTTTCTTACTCTGATAAGACGGAAAAAAAAGTTGTCAACAGACCTGTCTGTTGACTGTTTCTGTTCTTTTTGGGTTTTTTTATTCCCGTCGGTTATACTGCGTTCGAAATATAGTTTCCTGTCTATAATACGACACACGTTCGACAATTCTAAAAACAAAATAAAGGAGTGGCTGTGTGGTAAGTAGCTTGCTAACCAACCACATGGTTCCGGGTTCGGTCCCACTGCGTGGCATCTTGGGCAAGTGTCTTCTGCTATAGCCCCGGGCCGACCAATGCCTTGTGAGTGGATTTGGTAGACGGAAACTGAAAGAAGCCTGTCGTATATATGTAAATATATATATATGTGTGTTTGTGTGTGTGTCTGTGTTTGTCCCCCTAGTATTGCTTGACAACCGATGCTGGTGTGTTTACGTCCCCGTCACTTAGCGGTTCGGCAAAAAGAGACCGATAGAATAAGTACTGGGCTTACAAAGAATAAGTTCCGGGGTCGATTTGCTCGACTAAAGGCGGTGCTCCAGCATGGCCGCAGTCAAATGACTGAAACAAGTAAAAGAGTAAAAGAGTAAAAGAGTAAAAGAGTATATTTTTCTGAGCGATGTGTGGATCATTAAAGGGAAATTAATTTTTGTTTGCTTGTACACTCTTTATTTTATATTCATAGTCAGGTTTTGAGAGAGTGTAATTTTGAAGAGAAGCTGTCTCGATTGAACTATAAACAGATACAAGAAATAAACAAAGTTATTTATAAAATGACAAAGAAGCATATGTCTCCGCCATTATGGGGTGTGATTCTAATGCGTTCCAGGAGATTTACTGTTGAAAATTATCCAAAATGAAATATCTTTCTTTCCGTTGTATTTGGTAAAAATCCAGAATTATTGGAGGGAGAGAGATGTAAGCAAGTCTGCTCAAATGGTAATAATGATAGTAATGATAATAAAAATAATAATAATAATAATATATAATATAATAATAATAATAATAATAATAATAATAATAATAATAATAATTATAATAATGATAATGATAATGATAATAATAATAATGATAAAATATAATAATAATAATAATAATAATAATATAATAATAATAAAATAATAATGATAATGTTGATGATGATGATGATGATGATGATGATGATGATATGATGATATGATAATAATAATAATAATAATAATAATAATAATAATAATAATAATAATAATATGATAATAATAATATAATAATAATAATAATAATATAATAATAATAATAATAATAATAAATGCCCTGATGCAGTACCAGGCAGTGGCCTCATGGCTTCTGATCTTACTGATTGGAAGTGTTATCAGGTTACATTGTTTTGTCTTGGTATAAAAGATGGGCTACAGCAAATATTCTGCTCAATACCACAGATTTGCTTGTCAGTTGTTTGACCTTAACCAGTTGAGCATGTCCCTTAGTGGCTGACGATATGTGCCTCTCTGATCACGAGCAGAAGTAGTGGGGGAGCATCATAGCCATGTGTTGAGAGGGATTCTTTGGGTTTGATAATTCACCTCTGGAAACATGGGTGGTTCTTTCAACATCCTTAAACAACCCTTATTCAGGGACCTTTTGAGCGGGATGGGCTACTCAACCTGAAGAAAATTCTAACTGGGCCCCACCTGCAAGGTCATGTGCTGTTTATCTTGATATGAGATCACCATGTCGCGCACATATGGTTGTGATGCATGTGCCTGGTGTACCCTTATCAGACGGGTAGTCATGATGGGTATATTGGGCTTCGTATATTTTACCCCAGTATCACTTTGATGGCATGCACTGCTCTCTCACTCAATAATAATAATAATAATAATAATAATAATAATAATAATAATAATAATAATAATAATAGTAATAATAATTTTTTGCGCCCTTTTCAAGCATAGTCAGGCTCATGGGCCCGGTTTCCCGGTTTCTATGGTGTATGTGTTCCCCACCAGCTGGACGGGACGCCAGTCCATCGCAGCGTTACTCAAGAAACAAGAAGAAAGTGTGAAAGGTGGTGGTGGTGATGGCGGCGGCGGCGGCGGTGGTGGTATAATGTATATCAATACTTATGCATTCTAACAAGTTTCATTTTATGTGCATTCATGAAACTAACACTCACGCACTCACACACTCACGCGCGCACGCACGCACGCACACACACACACACACACACAACACCACATACATATAGATAATTATATGCACAAATACATGCTTCAATATATAGAAATACGTATATATGTAATTATACGTATATACACATATATGTTTGTGTGTGTATGCAGCTATATGTATGTGTGTGTGTGTATACACCACTTCCACACACCACACACACACACACACACACACACACATACATACATACATACATTTATACATACATATATACATACATATATACATACATAAATACATACACGCATACAGGAACCCGTCTGGGACCCAACACAGAAACAATTATTGACAGATATGAATAAGCTGGGCTTTAAAAAAAAGGGGCCAACACCAGGTGTGCCCTGTATTCATTGAACAAAAGAACAACAAAATCATAATTAATTGATTACGTCTATATATATACATAAATACATACATACATATATAATACATGTAGAATACATACATACATACATACATACATACATACATACAAACATACATATATACATACATACATACATACATGTGCTACTGTGAATGGCGGCGTGTGTGTGAAGGGTGTATATTAATTTATCTCTAGTGAAGTGAGATCTCGTCGATTGTCTGACCTTTCTTTTCGTTATTGCAATTTCTGGTGTTGTCTTTCTTCTTTTTTTTTTTCTTTCATGCGTTTGTCGTTTAATTAGGGACCAGCTCCCGTTGATATTGTTTATTTAGGGAGTAAGAATTAGGGTAACTATAAGGTTAGGGTATTTTGTATGGAGCTCTTAAATGGATCAGTGAATTGGAATGGATCTACCCAACGCCGTTTTCTATTCACACACACACACACACACCACTTACACACACAACACACACACACACACACTCACACACACACACTCACACGCGCACGCGCATACGATCGCATACACAAATATATACACTCACACACACACAAACAGAACGAGCACACACGGAAATACGCACATACGCTCGCAGGCACACACACTCGCATGTACACGCTCACACAAACACACTCACACGCACACACTCATACATACGTACGTACGCACACAAACACACGCTCACATGCACATACACATAATCCTGGCCTCACATTTGTTGGGTGGGGACTACTCGATTATATCAACCCCAGTGTTTCACTGGTACTTAATTTATCGACCCCCAAAGAATAAAACACAAAGTCTACCTCGACGGAATTTGAACTCAGAACGTAACGGCAGACGAAATACCTATTTCTTTACTACCCACAAGGGGCTACACACAGAGAGGACAAACAAGGACAGACAAATGGATTAAGTCGATTATATCGATCCCAGTGCGTAACTAGTACTTATTTAATCGACTCCGAAAGGATGAAAGGCAAAGTCAACCTCGGCGGAATTTGAACTCAGAACGTAGCTGCAGACGAAATACGGCTACGCATTTCGCCCGGCGTGCTAAAGTTTCTGCCAGCTCGCCGCCTTTCATAATCCTTTCTACTCAACGTACCATGCCTGAAATTTGGTGGGAGGGGACCCCGATGCTCATCTGGAACTTATTTTATCGATTCCGGAAAGATAAACGGCGTGGTCAACCTTGGAGGAATTTGAACTCAGACAGTAAAGAGAGAAATGCCCCTAAGCGTTTTCTCCGGCGCGCTCACGGTTCGGCCAGATTGCCGCGTTCGGATCTCAACACTGTTAATCACTTTCTATTAAAGGTACCAGTGTGGAGGCATATGACCTAGTGGTTAGAGCAGTGGACTCGCGATCGAGGGATCGCGGGTTCGAATCTCAAACGCGGCGATGTGTGTGTTTATGAGCGAAACACCTAAGCTCCACGCGGCTCCGGCAGAAGGTAATGGCGAACTTCTGCTGACTCTTTCGCCACAACTTTCTCTCACTCTTTCCTCCTGCATCTTGGACCTCACTTGCGAGGGACCGGTGTCCCGTCCAGGTGGGGAACCTCTACGCCAAGGAAACCGGGAAACCGGCCCTTATGAGCCAGGCATGGCTCGAGAAGGAACAAACAGAAACAAACAACAAAAATTAAAGGTACAAAGCCTGAAATTTTCGGGAAGGGGACTAATCGAATGCATCGATGACAGTTTTTCATGGACACTTAATTTATTGACCCCTAAAGAATAAAAGCCAAAGTCGACCTCGGCAGAATTTGAACTCAGAACATAGCGGTGGGTGAAATACCTATTTCTTTACTACCCACAAGGGGCCAAACACAGAGGGGACAAACAAGGACAGACACACGGATTAAGTCGATTACATCGACCTCAGTGCGTAACTGGTACTTAATCTATCGACCCCGAAATGATGAAAGGCAAAGTCGACCTAGGCGGAATTTGAACTCAGAACGTAGCGGCAGAAGAAATATCGCTGAGCATTTTGCTCGTCATGCTAACGCTCCTGCCAGCTTGCCGACTTAACTGTAGATTATATTGGTGAAAATTGTCATCATAGAACTAGTGATGACGGTATTTCTTCTGACACCCAAACCATTGTGCCAGCTCACAGCCTGATTAAAGAATCAATAACCTTTTCCCCTCAAAGCACCACGCCTGAAATTTTGGAGTGGAGTGTCCATCGATTACTTCGACGCCAATACTCAACTGCGGCTTTTTTTGTTATCGTTCTCGGGAAGATGAACGGCAAGGACGTCTTTGGAGAAATTCGAACTCAGAACGTACAGACGGACCAAATTGCCGCTAAGTATTTTCCACGGCATGCTAACGGCTCTGACAGCTTACAGCCTTAAGTGGTAGTTATAATGATGTGGCATAAAGTTGTTGTTGATGTTATTGTTGTTGTTTCTTTGATTGTTTTTCTTTAATCATTTCCGTGTATTCCGTAAAAGTCTTTACTGATTCAAGTGCCGCGATTGGTTTAGCTGCGAAAACAGAGACCGACTCTTCCGTGCCACACAGCAAAACCAAACTACACACGTTCAGACACGTTCACACACGCATACACGTACACACACTCACACACACACACACACACACACATCACACACACATCACACACACACCACACACACACACACATACGTTCACAGACACTGATACACGGCACGCACACACACACATACACATACGTTCACACACACACAGACGTCCATACACATCCATTCATACAAACACATAAGTACACACACACACACGTTCACACACACATTCATACACACATGCGCACATACGCATGCACACACGTTCAAACACACGTTCACACACACATTCATAAACACACATACGCACACACACATTCACACACACATTCATACACACACATATATGCACACACACAAACACTTGCACGTTCATACACACACATGTTCACATACACACATATACACGGCACGCACAGACACATACACAGCATGCACACACACACACACACACATACACGTTCACACACACACACACACATACACACAGAGAAGAAAAATCACTAGGACTTGATGCCCAAAACAAACAAAACAATTAAAAAATAAAAAAGAAAGAAAACGAAATTTCAGACAATGCATTTCAATTATATTATTTTCAAGAGAAAGAAATAAAATTTACAAATCACTGAAAATAAAATTTTCGAAAGGCAAAACGAAAACAAAAAAAACACTAAAAAAAGAAAAGAGAAAATGGCGGAATGGAAAAATGAGAATGAAAACGTAAGCTAGCTTTAAAAGGAAATTTTTCCATAAACACATTGTTTCTTTAAGCAGACATCATAAAATATTCAAGTGGATATTTAGACGTGTACGTTTTTATTGTCCTAATGTGTTTTCTTCGCGGGTGGGGTGTAGTTCTTTATATATACATACATATACATACATATATGTTTGTGTGTGCAAATCCATTCCATATCAATGTGAGTATGTATATACATATGTATTTATATGTGTGTATACAGGAATATAATTATGCATGTGTGCGTGTGTTTGCGTTCATCGCTTCCTACCAATCTCTCTCTTTCTCTCTGTCTCTCTCCTTCTCTCTCTCCTCCTCTCTCTCACTCTGCCGAAATATATACATATATATGTGTGTTTGTGTGTGTATGCCTGCATATATGTATGTATGTATGTATGTATGGATGTATGCATTATGTATGTATGTATGTAGTATGTATGCATATGTATGTTACGTATATAATGTATGTACGTGTATGCATATATATATATATATATATATATATATATATATATATAATGGATGCCTATATGTGTGTGTGTACTCGCACGTGTGTCTATATGTATATATTATATATATATATATATATATATATAATATATATATATATGTATATATATATTACATGCATACATACATGTATACACATACCTAGTTACAAGCATACACACATGTATACACATACATAGATACACGCATACACACACATATACATACATACTTACATATACATATACATACAGACACATACATAAACACATACATGCATATACACACAAACATATATTCATACACACATACATACATACATACATACATACATACATACATACATACATACATGCATACATGCATGCATGCATACATGCATACATACATACATGCATACATACATACATACATACATACATACATACATACATACATATTCCTAGTAGAAAGTGATGACGGAAAAGAAATTTATTATTTTTAACCTTCTGTTTTTCAAAGCCAAGGAAGCGTCTAATTAAAGAAATTAATGAGTCTTGTGAATAAGCGATTAATTAATTTGCTGTAATCAATGGCGGTGACTCTTGAACCCCATCCGTTGCTTTATCGATTTATTTTAATCAACTTACGCTTTGATCATCGTTTTATCAAGCATGTATCTTCGACTGTGTCTTCACATCTGAGGTCATCCAGCAGCTAACACTCGTAGAGATAAAGTGCTCTTGCACATTGAATTTCAGAGATGGCGATTTCGATCTGCAGTCTAACCGCTTCTGATTTTCATTTTATTATTTTTAAAAAATTTTTATTGTATTCATCTATTTATTTTTGTTAGACGTATTTTGCTGTGTTTTTTTTTTCTTTTTTGTTTTTGGGGTTTTTTTTTTCAAAAGTGTTTACTTATTGTTTTTCAATGGCTTGTTCTGGCGATTTGTTTATTTCGTTCTTCGCCGTCTGTTCCATATGTCGGGTTTTAGCTAACATACGCAAGAATAAAGGCTAACATAACAGAAGAAATAAATAACATAACATACAAAATAAATATAAAAAATAAGATCAATAACTAAAAATATTTCGAAAAACAAGAAACAAACGCAAAACTAATTGAAGACAAAAAATATTCGAGTAATTCACTGAAAATACTAAAATTATCATGGTTCTTTTCTTTTCCGTCATTTTGTTTTCTATTTTCGTTACGTGATAGTGAATGAAGTTTAATCAAGAGCGAAGACAGAGTCAGGCAATATTCCTCTCGCGGATATTATGGTAATATAATGTGTGCTCGCGTGTGTGTGTGTGCAGGGAGGCACGCCGGACAAAATTTTTAGCGACATTTCGTCTGTCTTTATGTTCTGAGTTCGAATTCTACCGAGGTCGGCTTTGTCTTTCATACATTTAAGGTCGATAAAATAATTACCATTTGAGCACTGGTGGTCGATGTAATCGATTTGGCCCCTCACCTGAAATTGCTGACTTCGTGCCAAGATTTGAAGCCAATGTGATGTGTGTGTAAACCTTTGTGTGTGTATATATGTACATATGTATAAATACATACATACACAGACACAGACACACACACACACACACACACACACCACACACACACACACACACACACCACATATATATATATATATATATAACTTTTTTTTTCGTAATGTGATAAAAAAACCAAGGCTGTGTAGATATTAGAACATTTATAGATAGAAGGTCTTACAGCTGTTTCTAGGATATTTATTATATCCCTTCATCGGAGACGGTGTGAGAAGATGGTTACGTAATAGTTAATTTAGATAAGATACGAAATAGAGAGTGAGGTGGAGGAATGAAAATAGATGTGAGATATGCAGGGATATTGTATTTGTCGATTCATTATTTAGGCAGAATGGTATACATATAAGATTCCAATACCTTGTGAATAAAATCCAATAGTTTTTATAATTGGTCATTCCAAGTATAGAGTATATACACAGTGTTATTGAATGAAGGGTTTTATTTAAAGTGACCTAAAAGTAGGGAATGTATTAGTAAGGTCAAATCGAAAACAGGAAGAGACGAATAAAGAAAGACAAAAATAGAGAAAAAGAGAAAAAAGTGAAAAGAAAGAGAAGAAACTAAGAAGAAAAATAAGAAAAAACAGGAAGAGAGGAATAAAGAAAAGAAAGAAGAAAAAAGAAAAATAAGGATAGAGATAATAAGGGAAAGTGTACCAGTTTAGGTCACTTTAAATAAAACCCTTCATTCAATAACACTGTGTATATACTCTATACTTGGAATGACCAATTTTAAATACTATTGGATTTTACTCATAAGGTATTGGAATCTATATGTATACCATTCTGCCTTAAAAAATGGATCTACAAATACAATATCCCAGCATATCTCACTTCTATTTTCATTCCTCCACCTCACTCTCTGTTTCGTATCTTACCTAAAATAACTATTACTTAACCATCTTCTCACACTTTGGTAAAAGGCACTAATCAAAGATTCCACGTGTAGAAACGATCGCAGAACCTTGTGATTTCGAAGCGAACATTTTAATCACTTGCCCACATTATGTCCACACTTCTTTCGCATTCTACAAATCGATCATCAAAAAATTTTGGTAAAAAGATCTTATCAAATATTCCACGTGTAGAATCGATCGCGGAGCCTCATGATTTCGAAGCGAAATTCCTATCCACTCGGCCATATTATGCCCATAAAGTTTTCGCCTTCCACACATCGGTCATGAAATGACTTTTGAAAAAGGCCCTTATTTAAGATGCCACGCGTAGAATTGATCGTGAAACCTCGGGATTTCGAAGCGAAATTCTTATCCATTCGGCCACATTATGTCCATGCAATTTTCGCATTTCACACATCAGTCATCAAAAGATTTTGATAAAAGGCGCTTATCTAAGATGTCACGCATAGAATTGATCTCGGAACCTCGTGATTTCGAAGCGAAATTCTTATCCATTCGGCCACGTTATGTCTATGCACCCATCACATTCCACAGTTTTCCTCTAAAATCGTTGTTGAAAACAGCACTTAGTATTCAAAGAATTAGAAAAAATGCAAATATTTGACGTGTTACAATATGTGCGTGCGTTGTGTGTGTGTGTGTGTGTGTGTGTGTGCATGTATTTATGGATGCGTATTTGAGCGTGCGTGTATATGTGTGAGTATGACTGTGTCGATGTATGTCTATGCGTATTTGTGTCTGCGGGTAATTGTATACGGAACAAAGAAAAGAGAGAATATGTTAACGAATCAGAGTTAAAGATTCAGAAAGAACCGCATGTGTGCGAGTGTGTCTGCTTTTGGAGGAGGGTGTTTCTGTGTGGCCGAGGATGTGTGCATGTAGGAGCGTGTGTGTGTTGTGTGTGTGTGAGTGTGCGTGTGTCTCTGTTTGTTGTTTAGTGAGATCAAACGAGCTTGAGTCATCAATCAACGAGTGAAAATTAAAATATTTCACTAAATAATATAAGTCTGTAATCTATAGCTACTAACTCACGCTCACTGAAGAAAAAAAAGAACAAATTTTCTCCCTCTTCTTTTTCTTTTCTATTGCTCTTTCTCTTTTCTGTATTTTCTGTATATTTTTTTTTGTTAAAATATGATATTGTTTTAGAATATTTTACGTTCGTAAGGCGGCGAGCTGGCAGAAACGTTAGCACGCCGGGCGAAATGCGTAGCCGTATTTTGTCTGCCGTTACATTGTGAGTTCAAATTCCGACGAGGTCGACTTTGCCTTTCATCCGTTCGGGGTGGATAAATTAAGTACCAGTTACGCACTGGGATCGATATAATCGACTTAATCCGTTTGTCTGTCCTTGTTTGTCTTCTCTGTGTTTAGCCCCTTGTGGGTAGTAAAGAAATAGGCATTTCGTCTGTCTTTAAGTTCTGAGTTCAAATTCCGCCGAGGCCGGCTTTGCCCTTTCATCGTTTCGGGGTCGATAAATTAAGTACCAGTTGCGTACTGGAGTCGATGTAATCGACTGGCCCCCTCCCAAACAATTTCGGATCTTGTATCTAGAGTACAAAAGTATATTTTGAGGCAGTGAACTGGCAGTTACGTTAGCACGCCGAGCGAAATGCTTAGCGGTAGTTCGTCTGCCTTTACTTTCTGAGTTCAAATTCCGCTAAGGTCGACTTTGCCTTTCAACGTTTCGGGGTCGATGAATTAAGTACCAGCTGCGAACTGGGGTTGATGTAATCAACTGGCCCCCTCCCCCAGAATTTCGGGCCCTGTGCTTAGAGTAGAAAACAATATATTCTTAAACAAAGGCGGCGATCTGGTAGTAACGTTAGCACGCCGGGTGAAATGCTTAACGGTATATCGTCTGCCGTTACGTTCTGAGTTCAAATTCAGCCGAGGTCAACTTTGACTTTCAGCCTTTCGGAGTCGATAAATTAAGTACCAGTTACGCACTGGCGTCGATGTAATCGACTTAATACCTATGTCTGTCCTTGTTTGTCCCCTCTATGTTTAGCCCCTTGTGGGCAATAAAGAAATAAGAAAGGAGCGACGAGAACATCCCTTCCAGACGGTTACCTTTTCCGATCAGCAACAACCCTACACAGTAGTCTGGACCTCCTTGGGGTGCGACGGTCACCTAGAGCGGGGCTGTTTTGCCAGGCGCTGCTGGCAAACTGCAGGACGGACCGCGTTGCGGTATCGGCCACATCGCCTTCGCGGTTCGGCCATTCAAGAGTTGTAGGGGTTTCTGGAGCCGTTTATTGGGGAGGAAGTTCAGCTGGGACTGGCATCAATCACATTTTTGTCTTTAGATAGTTTTTTCATTCTGTTACTTATTTCAGTCATTTTGACTGCGGCCATGTTGGAGCATTGAGTTTTTATTTTTTTAGCCGAAGAATTCGATCCCTGGACTTATTCTTTGTAAACCTGGTACTTATTCTATCGGTATCTTTTGCCGAACCGCTATGTTACGGGAACGTAAACATACCACCATCGGTTGTCAAGCGATGGTGGGGAGACAGATACAGACACAAATACACAAATATATTCATATATATATATATATATATATATACATTTATACACACACATACAGAGTGCGTAAGATATTTGAGGATAGATTTATGTTTATAAAAGAAAAACAGATATATAATAACAGATAATAACTTTCTTTATCAAAAACTGATTTTCGATAATGTTATTCAATAAAGCCACCTTCAGCTTCAACAACTGCTTCTACATGAGATCTAAATAATCTACATGCTCGAATCAATTGGTCCTTGTTCACTTTCGACATTACTTTGACTAAGGCAGCTTTCAAAGAATCTTTGGTGCTATGGGCGTGTTCATTGACCTCTCTCTCAACAACGCTCCACATGTAATTGTCCAAGAGATAGAGATCTTGGGAATTTGGAGGCCAATTGTTAGGGGTTATGTGATCATGAACATTTTTAGCCATCCATTCCTGTGTCACTGGAGCCATGTGTGATAGTGCAGAGTTTTACTGAAACACATATGGCCTTCCATTGCATACAGTCTATACAGGGCTTAACAGAGTGGAAAGAGTTAAGGGGGCATCGCATGACCTTCATTGCTAACAGCTCCTAAAACCATAACAGTTGCATGAAATTTTGCATGCATGAAACTTGGAACTTCAGAAGGTTCTGCACATAACTGTCATTAATTCTGTTAACTTTTGTGATTTTAGTCGGAGTTTTTCTCCTTTGAGAAAAACCAAATCAAATCTTCTTCTGCTGGAATTTTCAGTTTGTTTGAGACCCTTTAAGATCTGATGTACTGATTTTCTTTTGCTTTTTCGGACAAATTGACATTTCCTCATCATATAAGACTAATATCTGATGACTTCGTGGACAACCATTCTGACTTTTCCTTCTGACACATGGAGATCTTTTGCAATTGACTTCATAGAATTTCTGGGATTGTAATCAATGGTCTGTTGAACTTGCTGGATAAATTCAGGTGTTCTGATGATTTCAGAGCATTTAGAATGCTTTTTATGCTTTGCTACTGGTGATACGTTTTCATCTTCAGTCTCTAACTCCTTCCAAACTTTGTAGACGAAAGATCTGGCAACTTTTAAAAATTGAGATATTTTTAAATTCCTATGCTCAGCCTTTATAACGACAATAACAGCATACTTCTTCATTTCTTGGGTAAGCTGAGGGTCTGCCATTATTATTTTCTGAAACAAATGCAGCAATGACCCTAAAATGGTGTATCCTCAAATACCTTACACATCCTGTATATAAATAAATAAATATATATATATAACAGGCTTCTTTCAGTTTCCGTCTACCAAATCCATTCAGAAGACTTTGGTCGGCCCGAGGCTATAGTAGAAGAAATTTGTCCAAGATGCCACGTAGTGGGATTAAACCCGGAACCATTTGGTTGGTAAGCAAGCTACTCACCACACAGCCAGATGTGTAGGTTTTTCTCTTTTTTTTAAGTTCATTCCTTACAGAAACATCCTTGAACAAGGGAGCACAATAGAGAGGTGGCAGACTCGAACTTCCTATTCAATAGAGTTAATACGCAAGACGAATGGAAATGCTTCTAGCCGCAGGCGTGGCTGTGTGGTTGTGACACGCAACTAAGTGGTTCCAAGTTCAATCTCCTTTGAGCAAGTATCTTTTACGATAGTCTTGGGTCTACCAAAGTCTTATGGTAGACGGAAACTGAAAAGAAGCCCGTTGTATATATGTGTGCATGTGTGTGTGTGTGTGTATGTCTGTACCTCACCACCGCTTGACAACTTGCATTGGTGTATTTACGTCACCGTAACTTAGCTACTCGGCAAAAAGCGACCGACAGAATAAGTATCAAGCTTAAACAGAAATAACTACTGGGTTCTATTCTTTCGGGGATCTCGGCTCACACAGTATCAACGTGTTATATAATATATATAAATTTATATAGTAGGTGTAAAGCAATGCCACGATCCTATAAGGTTAACCTTCAGTTTAAGAAATCTGTAAGTCGACGCCTTCAGGAAAATGTTTTAGAGACTCTTCAGGGTTGGCTCTAAGCGATGACAAATTCATGCATAAGCCTGGCTCTATATTGCGATCTGTGGACATAACTTGGTCGGCTCAGTTGTTGTGAGAAATTAGCAAACCTCATACTATATTGCTCCAGGTTCTTCGTGACCCTTTGGTGTCGTTTTATCAAAGTGTTTTCAAGCCTTATATAGCTTCGGATCTCACCAAATTTGAATCCGGTGCTGGTTGGAGGTTAGGAAAATATTTCAGTTCTGAAGAATTTCTTTTTTTTTTTATTATTAATTTTTGTCGTCTACATTCCAATAACATGTTACTTCTTTAAAAAGCTATTTCCAGTTGTTGCTGATCTTGTATAAAACACAAGTGCGCTCCATGGGCCGTAACAGATGTTGCACTCACCAACATTTTAAATCGCATTCCTTCAAAGCGCATTTATCTTATGAGTAAAATTTTACTCTCTAATACACGCCTTCTCATAGTAAACAGATGCACACCAAAGTATGTTCTTCTATATCCCTACATAAACTGCAAGAAATAGCAGCTAAATCCTCCTCAATCTTCACCATAACAATCTTTTATAGGAAAGATATTTTGCCCTTTGATAACGTACACTTAAATTCTAAAAATAAAATGGGATTTTCACGGACACATTTTCTTTGACCGTTAGTCTGTTTACGTTAGTTTTCTCCCATTTTCTCCTCAATTTTTCTATGTATCTCTCCCCCACCCTCGCCATCCCTCTCTTCTCTCTCTCTCTCTCTCTCTCTCTCTCTCTCTCTCTCCCTTCACTCTTTTCTTGAATGTTACTACAACAGCTGTTTATTCTTTTTGAATAAGCAAGCTGTGTACCACACAGCATTCTTAGGCCCACCCGATTCACTCATTACTCCAATTTCTGCTTCTCCTGTCATATTTTTAAGGCCTCGCCCACAAAAACCCCTCTAACAAACATAAACACCTCTCCCGCGGAATAAAATACACACACACATAATGTCCACATCATACTTTTTCCTTCCAAACATCTCGCTACAGGAATTCTTGTTAAGCAAAGTCGCAAGCATTGCATAGGCGCAAGCGTAGCTCTATGGCAAGAAGTTTGCTTCCCAACCACATCGTTCCGGGTTCATTCCCACACCGTGGAACTTTGGTCAAGAGTCTTCTATAGCACCGGGCCGACCAAAGCCTTGTTACTAAATTTGGTAGACGGAAACGGAAAGAAGCCCGTCGTATGTATATATATATGTTCTTTAACTTCTTTCAGTCATTTCACTGCGACTATGCTGGAACATCGCCTTTAGTCGATTAAATCGACCCCAGGACTTATTCTTTCTCAGCTTAGTACTTAATCTTTTGCCGAACCGCTGAGTTATGGGGGCGTAAACAAACCAACTTGGGTTGTCAAGCGATGGTGGACAGACAAAAACACACACACAAATACATACATACACAAACACACACACACATATACATGCATACATGCGTATATTCATGCAATATATATATATATATATATATATATATATATATATATATAGATGTATATTATATATATATATACACACACAATTCTGTGTCTGTATTTGTTCCCACGTCTCCTCTTGCTAACCGGTGTTGGTGCGCTTACGTCCCCGTAAATCAGCGGTTCGGCAACAGTGACCGATAGAATAAGTACGAGCCTTAGAAAAAAAATGAGTGTCGAGGTCGATTTATTCTGCTAAAGCCCTCGAAGGCGGTGCTACAGCATGGCCACAGTCTAATGAGTGAAGCAAGTAAAAGAGAAGATAAACAACTGCATCATCCTCATCATCATCATTATCATCAACGACATCCTCGTTGTCATTATCATCAACACCATCATCACCATCATCGTCGTCACCACCACCATCATCCTCATCATCATCATCATCTTCTTCTTCACCATCACCACCACCGCCACCACCACCACTACCACCACCACCATCATCATCATCATCATCATCACAATCATCGTCACCATCATCACCATCACCACCATAATCATCTTCATCATCATCGTCCACACATCATCATCATCACCACCACCACCCCGTTACCCCCGCACCATCACCATCATCATCATCATCACCATATCATCATCATCACCATAATCATCCCCATCATCACCAATCATCATCCCCATCCTCACCCCCGTCGTCCCCCCCTCATCATCATCACCACCACCACTACCACCACCGCCACCACCACCACCGCCACCACCACCATCATCATCACGCCATAGCATATAGTATCGTCATTCGCATCGTTATGCCTTTCCATTGTGGACCATCGTCGTCGTCGTCATCACCGGCGCCGTTGTCGTCGCACCGTCATAGATGTCGCACATCGTTATAATCTTTGCCGTCATCTTCATCGCCATTATTATCGCTCTCCTCATCAATGTCATCGTCATCAACACCATAAGCAGCGGTAGCAACAACAACAGCAAAAACAACAGCAACAACAAAAGCTTACTATCATCGTCATCATCATCACCACCATCATCACCATCATCGTCGTCACCACCACCATCATCATCATCATCATCATCTTCTTCTTCACCATCACCAACACCGCCACCACCACCATCACCACCACCACCACCGCCATCATCATCAACATCATCATCACCATCATCGTCACCATCATCACCATCACCACCATAATCATCTTCATCATCATCGTCCCCACCATCATCATCATCACCACCACCACCACCGTTATCCCCAGCACCATCACCATCATCATCATCATCACCATCATCATCCCCATCATCACCGTCGTCGTCATCATCATCATCATCATCATCATCACCACCACTACCACCACCGCCACCACCACACCACCATCATCATCAACGCCATAAGCATATAAGTATCGTCATTCGCATCGTTATGCCTTTCCATTGTTGCCATCGTCGTCGTCGTCATCAACGGCGCCGTTGTCGTCGCCACCGTCATAGATGTCGACATCGTTATAATCTTTGCCGTCATCTTCATCGCCATTATTATCGCTCTCCTCATCAATGTCATCGTCATCAACACCATAAGCAGCGGTAGCAGCAACAACAGCAAAAACAACAGCAACAACAACAAAAGCTTACCATCATCGTCATCATCATCACTACCATTATTCCAACCACCATTATCACCAGTATAGCCATCATCATCGTCGTCGTCATCATCATCATCATCATTATCATCATCATCGTCATCATCATCATCCTCATCATCGTCATCATCGCCATCATCCTCACCATCGTCATCATCGCCATCATCATCATCATCATCATCATCATCATCGCCATCATCATCATTATCATCATCGTCATCATCATCATCGTCATCATCGTCATCATCGCCATCATACTCACCATCGTCATCATCGCCATCATCATCATCATCATCATCATCGTCATCATCATCATCGTCATCGTCATCATCGCCATCATCATCATCATCATCATCGTCGTCATCGTTGTCGTCGTCGTTGTTATCATCATTATCACTGCATCTACCATCTCTACCACTCTCACCATCGCCGTCAACACCAAGTTCACGACGACAACCACCACCACCGTCCACCACCACCACCACCACCACACCCCAGGCGCAGCCGCCGTCTGATCCTTATAAAGAATGACTATATCCAGGAGCAGAAAGGAAAATAAAACGATAAGAAATAGGAATATCGTCACTGATCTCCACCCTGATATCCATAGTGATACCATCAATGATATCCACCTTGATATCCTGTGATGACATCAGTGATTTCTCTAAGATCGATAGTGATGACGTCATAACTACACACTTTTACTACATAAATTATATATGTATATGCGTATGCATAAATGTATACACACACACACACACACACACACAAACACACACACACACACACATATATATAAGTGTAACTGCCCAAAACTGCAAGGATATCTGTTAACTTGACTGAAGAAAAAAGGCCACGAATGACACGTCCTGTTTTTCCCTGTCCTTTTAATTGCTCTTTTTCCAGTCCTCCTTGGTATCGTCTATCTGTCCGAACGTTTTATTGTCCTCTATTGCGTTGTTGTTCCATTTCATATATATATATATATATATATACATTTGGCACTAATAGTGACTGAGGGTGCAGTGTAGCATCTTCATTGCGAGAAATAAGAGTCAAAGACCCTTTTAGCCACAACCATTGCACAAGTCTATATACTGACAGGTGAGTTAACCGCTCTATATTCTTCTTTTGAGGTTTTATATTAGTTCTAGCGCCTTTATTATATGTATATATATCTTGGGTTTCTCTTACGCCTGTCCGCGGGAGCATTTTTCCATCTTTCCGTCAGTTGCAGTTTGTTTCCTTGCATGCATATATATACACACACTATAATACCCCTAACCTTTTGTACACATCGCCACACATACATACACTCACTCCCACACGCACTCACACACACACATTTGCATATATATATTACAATACACTTACACACACTTCAAATTTACTTGCCATACATACAACAAACGCACACAGACACACACATACTACAACTAAACGCACACACGGGACGTACTATGCACGCACACATTCCCTTCCTCCTTTTACCACTGACCTGCGACTCTACGTCCACCACCTTTCGCCCTACGTACACACACTTACACACAGACGCCACGCACTAATATTACTAGCCGTCGCCTTACCACACATACACACACACACACCCACGTACATACTCACATACACACCTTCTTCTTCCCATTCATCGAGTTGTTACCTACCTTCTTTTTTCCGCTCTCCTTGTCTTTGAAAACCTGTCCCGCTCGTCTAAGACTTCCGGCCTTTCAGCAGTTTACCCTCGTGAAAACCAGTCGCGTTTTTTCCCCTCCGTCCTCCTACCTCGGGATCTTTCTTTCTCTTATGTTTCCGACGAAGAGCTCTCCCTCGAAACGTCATACCCTCTTCTTCCCTTTTTCCTGAGCGCCTAATAATAATACTTTAATTGTTCCACCCCTTGTGTTGTTGTCTTTTCTGTTTTCTCGTTTGGATTAACCTTCTAATATATATATATTATAATATAATATATATATATGTGTGTGTGTGTGTGTGTGGTATGTGTGTATGTATGTATGTATAGTGTGTGTGTGTATGTGTGTGTGTGTGTGGTGTGTGTGTGTGTGTGTGTGTGTGTGTGTGTGTGTGTCTTTATGCGTATGTCTTTGTCCACCGCAACCATCATCTGACAACCGTGTTGATTTGTATACGTTTCCGTAACGTAACTGTTCGGCCATAGAGACCGATAGAATAGGAAAACTGGCTTGAAAAAAATCAAGTAACACAGTCGATATGTTGGACAAATAAAGCTTCGAAGAGGGTGTGCCCCAGCATGGCCCTCGTCCAACGACTGAAACAATTACATGATAAAAACATAAATGATACCTACCAAGAAACGAATACAACATTATGGTAGACATTGAGAAGAATAGAAAAAAAATATATCGTGGAAATCTGAAGTGAGAAAATGAAGGAAGAGTAACGCTATGTATTTGATGGAGGAAAGGAAAAAAGCAGCGACAGAATAAAAAAACCCGTAATGGCGACTATGAAACATTAGTAACAACTGTTTTCTCTAATTTATCTGAATGTCTTAAGTAGCAACATCTGTTGGGAATAAACCAACCATCGTATGTGTGTGTGTATTTGTGTGTGAGTATGTGTGCGTATGAGTGTGTATGTGTGTATATGTGTGTGCATGTGTACGTACGTGCATATCAAATATATACAAATCTACATACAAGTATATACTCTGGATATGTACCGACATATATATATATTATTATATATATATATATATACATACATATATATATATATATAATATATATATAATATATATATATATATATATATATATATATTATATATATATATTAATATATATACATATATATATATATATATACATGCGTATGTTTCTATGTGTGTAATATGCATATGTATATGTGTGTCTCAATATGTTTTGTCATATTATATATATAAGTATATATATTATATATATATATGCATATATTTCACGCAATTAAATACATATGTACGTACACTTATAATACATGTATATATGTGTATGTGTGCTTTGTGTATGTGTGGTGTGTATGTGTATAGACA